>NC_026002.2:646138-672628 GCF_000442705.2 Elaeis guineensis
ACCAAGTCCGTAGGAGGATGGGCAGAGTAATTCAGAAAATAAATCGAGATAAAATTTTTATAACGAATTGATCATGAAAAAATTTATAATCGGACATATTTTAAAAATTTTATCAAAAAAATAAATAGCCGCATGTGTATAATAAAAATAAATAAATAAATAAATATAAAATATAAATAATTTAGATAATATTATATAATTATTATTTTTTGATGAAAGTTTTATATATATATATATGGCAGGCAATGACCATCATAATTATTTTCCTAGAGATTTTTTTCATAATATTGGAATATAATTTTTGCGGTTACTTCTTTATACTATTTTTTGGCTTTTGGACAGGTGGTGGGAAGGCATGAGACGCCAGTGGGGGCGCTACACGGCGATGCAACTACTATACTCGAGGTGACGGTGATGAAAGCCGGGGGAACAGAGCGATGCACCGGCGATATATATATGCAGCGGAAGTGGAGGCGACGGGGCAGAATGAGGGTCTGCCAGGGAGTGTCGCCGCCGGGGTGCAGTGGGCGGCGAACGCCAATCAGGGTGAAAATAGATAAAGTGGGAGTGGACTTAGATCGAGTGCTAGTTTTTTGGTCGAGTTTTTGCTCGAATGCAGTTTGTGATATGGAACTGTCTTGTTAGTCTAATGTGTCTGTTAGTGTTTCATGTATGTGAAAACTTAAGCGAGTGCTAGTTTTTAGTCCAGTTTTTGGTCGAGTGCAGTTTTTTGATGGAACTGTGGCTTGTTAGTCTCGTGTATGTGACTACTGTTTCATGTATATGAAAAACTTAGACCGAACGCTAGTTTTTTCGGTCAAGTTTTGCTCGGATGCAGTTTGTGATGGAGCTGTGACTTGTAAGTCTTATATATGTGTGTGTAATTAATTGTTTCATGTATGTCAAACTTAGAGCAAGTGCAGGTTTTTCGGTGAGGTTTTGCTCGAATGCAGTTGGTGATGGAAGTGTGTGTTTGTCTGGTGTTAGTCTTACGACTTCTGTCAAATGGTTCTTGCGAGACCTCGTTGTTTTTGTTAGGAAAATATGATTCGTGAAACTAAATATAAGAAGGCCACTGTGGGACGTTGCAAGATCCACAGCACCTTGGATCTTTTGAATTTTATGCATTTTGAACATTTTTTTGCTTAATGGGATTAAAGTTATCCAGCTTGTGGCAGCAGGAAGCCATGGAAACATTTCAATCTTACAAGAGCAGGGGACTACTCTCTAACTCTTGAAAGTTGTTCATGATATGCCCTGCCTTTGGCCTATGAGATGCATGGCACTTTAAAAAGCTTGATCAAATAAGCATAATGATGTGCCTTGCCTTGGCCTATGACATGCATGGGACTTTATTACCAGTAGCGGATTGAGGCCACTCCCATCTACAATCTAAGCTTGTCTATCCAAACCATGGCATAATTTTAAGGCCCGGTTTTCTCCCTCATGGTAATTCTGATTTATGGTAGTTTTATGTTGTCCCTGAATCAACAGGAAAAAGGGATACATTTATTTTGAATAATTTTTTAAATGATAAATATTGATCAATGATACATTTTGACATCTAGATAAGAAAATAGTTTATTAGTTTTTGGCGTACGTGCAATATGCAAAGATGTATAATGTGGGAGAATTTTTATTTTTTTTATTTTATTTATAGATGGAGAGCAAACGTGCAAGCTAAAAAAAATTGAGGACGCAGATCTTCTGCAGTACTCAAAAGTATCATAGAATGCTGTGCATGGTTGGATGTCGTCTATCTTAAGATGAATGGCTGCGCACGTATGAGCACGTTTATTCATGCATGTTAAAAAAAATTAAAAAAAAAAAGAATGTATAACAATTTGGGATGACCATCTATTTTATGATGGATGGCATCTAACTATATACAGCACTCTATGATATTTTTTGAGTACCACAAAGAATTTCATTCTAAAAATCGAAGGCACATGGTCTGTCCTTTCTCTCGTTGGCCTCTTGGATGGCACATTAAGCCTATGCCGATGCTCTGTCGTTCAAGCTTCCTCTTTGGCCCACTCCAAACCTATATGTCTGTTCCATGGAGCATAGATGGAGATCTAAATTATCAAATCATTTTGTCGAAACTGTCACTGGCCCCTCTTGTCTCATCCCTACACAACTTGGCATGGTCCTTTTTTTTTTTTTTTTTGGCCCCTCTTTTTTCATGGTTGTGGCAGCCAATTCTTTTTAGCACCAATGGATAATATTTGTCATCCCCATTGTTCCTCTCCGTTTGTTTAAAACATTGTGACCAGATCATAACCTCACAATGGTGAAAAGATTATTTCCCACTTTATATGCAGAGCGCAGATCTTTTGTCGTGTGCATGTAGCACCATAGGGTAAAGTACATCTGTGGATGCCATAAATATTGCAAGATAGACAGCCGCATGTGGCGTGCATTGTACGGCCCATGCTCATGGGCAACTGTCCATTCTGTGATGGATGGCATCCATAGGTGCACCACATCTTGCGATATCGCACATATAATCTGTGCTCTTATATGCAAGCCCTGTGAACCTCATACGCAAACCGCACTTCTAATGTTATGTTACCTCAGGTCCTCTCTCTTGCACCGGCTCTCTTCGGCTGCGTGTTTTTGTAATTCAGACTAGTCTAGCTATCTCACTTCCTTGGGTTCACTCAATGATTGTTGCATCTTTCTTGTTGATATTCTCATTTCTTGGAAGTCTAAGAATAAACAATCCACAATTTCTCAGCCGAAGAAAAATATATATATCTTCGACAACTTACGAAATTTTGTGGCCCTCCTTATACTATGAATATTCATTCTGATAGTCAACCTAAAATACATATTACCGCCAACCTAGTTTCTACGATGCATACCAAGCACATCTAAATTGATTGCCATCTCATCCGAGAGAAAATTCAAGCTAGCCTCATTGAAACCTGTTACAACCACACTAGTCAACAAGTGACCAATCCCTTCATCAAGCCTTCAGATCATGATCAATTTCATAATTAAGCCTCTTAGCAAGTTAGGTATTTTATGACATTTATTCTCCAACTTGGGGAGGGCTATTATGCATATCACTTATTGCCAACTGACAAAATCTCATGATTTCATCATTATATTTTTTTTTTTAAATATTTAATTATCGATCCCTCAATTGATGCCGCTATAACAAAAACTTTTCACTAACCAAACTGTAACTCCCGGTCTCTACTTACAGTGACCTAACAGTTTTAGCACGAGATGACTTTAAATAATACCCAGAATATTCTTTCAAACCCCAAATCCCATTAGGCAGCAAAAAAAATAAAAAAAAAGAGACAAGACGAAGAAGACTCCCAGCAAGTGCCACGCCCGAACCCCATCTTCTCCTCCCCGGCCCGCCCTCCCTTCTCGGCGACCACCCGCGATGGCTAGAGCCGTCAAAACAGGTCGGCCCTTCATGGGCCAGCCCAAGAAGTCTTTTTGATAAACAAACCATCAAATAGGCAGCCCGGTCCTAACTCTTATAAGTATAGAGCCTAACAGGCCGACCCTTATAACTCATCAAAAAAATTAAATAATCAAAAAAATTAAAAAATTAAAAAACTCTCAAACATAATACTTTATTAAATAAATAAATAAAATCAATCCCTACATCAAATTTTAAAACACTAAAAGCAAATATAAAATAGCTCCACAAAAATTATAATAATATCATAATCTCCATTCTCTATAAGAAAAAAAAATACCATAAACTAATTAAACTCTACAAAATCAAAGAACTGGACCAGCCCACGGGCTAGACGGGCTAGCCCTTCACGGGTCGGGCCATAAACGAACCAAGCTAAAATGCCTTTTTGTTAGATGAACTATCAAAATACCAGTCGAGCCTTACTATTTTAAGGGCCTAAACAGGCTGGCCCGTGGGCCAAGGCCCATTTTGACTGCTCTAACGACGGCCTGCCCTTACCGGCCCGTGATGCAATGGCCCCCATCCCCTCTCCACTGCCCGAAACCCCTCTTCACCTCCCCGACGACTGCCTGCGACTCCTCCCCCCGCCCACGACGGCCCCCCTCCCCTCCCCAGCGACCGCCCGCGACGGCCGCCCCTCACCAGCCCAAAATGCGATGGTCCCCCCTCCCCTCTCCGACGCTCGAAACCCCTCTTCCCCTCCCTGACGACTGTCCGTGACGGCCCCCTTCTCCTCCCTAGCGACCACCCACAACAGCCTTCCCTCGCTGGCCCACCTGCGACGGCCTCCTCTCATCGTGCTCCCCGTTGTCACCAATGTCAGCCTTCGTCGGTCCACAGAGAGGACCATGAGCCATGAGAAATGGGTCGAAAACGGCCTTCGATCCACGCCTCGCTCCATGGACCGTGTAAAATTTTATTTTCAATAATAAAAAATAAAATATATAAAAATAATAAATATATATAATAAAAAATAATAAAATATATAAAATAATAATAATAATAATAATAATAAATTTATTTTCAATAATAAAAAATAAAATATATAAAAAATAAAAATAATATAATATAAAATAATATAAAAATAAAAATTTGATCGATTTTGTAATTGATTTTGAAAATTAAAATATTATAAAAAATAAATTATGATAGATTTTGCAAATAATTTTATTAATAAAAAAATATTTTAACAAAATTAGCGATTGATATAATGATCGATAAATTAATTTAAAAAATTAAAAATAGTTACGGATCAATTTTATGATCAATTTAATTAATAAAAAAATTAAAAATAATTAACGACTATTTTTATGATCGATTTATTAAAAATATATTTTAATAAATTTATCAATCAATTTTATGATCGATTTTAGCGATTGATTTTTAAAAAATAAAATATTATAAAATTTAAATCATTCTTCATGATCATTTGTTCATCAAATAAAATAATCGTTAAATTAACATAGTATATAGTTAACTAACTATGATATATAGTTTAATTAACATGGGACATGGTAAATGAACACTGTACACAGTTAAATTAATATAGTACATAGTTAATTTAATACTATATATAATTAATTTGATACTGCACACAGTTAATTTAATACTGCATACAGTCAAATGAATCATGCACACAGTTAATTTAACATTACATATAGTTAAATAAATCCTATACAGTTAATTTAACATTGCACACAGTTAATTTAACACTGTATATAGTTAAATGAATCTTGCACACAGTTAATTTAACATTGCATACAGTTAATTTATGAATAATAAAATATTATTACATGCTTAATAATAAATTATTATTTGATTAATAATAAGTTATTATAATTTGATTAGTAAAAATATTATTTGATTAATAAAAATATTATTTTATTATTATTGAACTATAATTTTAAGAATATTATTTTATTATTTTAAAAAATAATTTATTATTATTTTTAAAAAATAATTTTAAAAATAATTTTTATTTATTATTGAAATCATCGAGTGAACAGACTCAGACTTTGACACTGGAGAGGAGTTATGGGTGTTCGGCACAGAGCCACGAAAGCAGACTCTGACTCATCATGGACTGAGATGCCTGGTGTACTTATGCCTCTCCTATGTGGCATCAACTCCTCACCAAATTGACTAAACAGAAGTTACTGCAAAAATTGTAGTTAAAAATATTAATTTAAAAAAATAATTCTAAAAGCATAGGCCACCGCATCCCAGTGCCCCTTGCATATTTTTTAAAATTATTTTTTTAAAAATAATATTTTATCATTATTTTAAAAATCTAATTATTTCATTACAAAAAATAATTTATTTTTAAATATTTTATTTTATTTATTTTATCATTTTATTTTTTTATTTTTAGTTATTTTAAAAACTATTTTTAAAAAGAACTATTTATTAATAAATTATTATTTTTAAAAAATATAAATAAATATATATATAATATTCTTTTGAAAGGGCAACTCACTAGAAATATTTTTAAAATATAAATAAATAAATAAAATATTATTATTATTTTATATTTATTTTTATTTTTATTATTTTATTATTATTTTTATTTTTATTTTTCTCTTCCCTTCTCCTTCCCCCTGTCACGCCCCAAATCCGGGACATAACACGGCCATGCTACCGAGGGACGGACCCATGATAACACGAAGCCAAAATTCATCTTCTTAAATATAATAACAAGTGTATCATAAATAAATATAATAATAAAGTTCAATTCAAATATTTAATTAAATAAAAACTCGTTCAGAGCATCTAAATCCAAAGATGAAATAATCCAAGCCTTAAAATTCATAATGACTACAATCCATAAACATAAACTGAATTCTTAGTATAAAATTTTCAAGCTTGCTTTGCTGATCCCCAAGCCTGGATTTTCTTTCCACCAGTCCTAGCCTTATTTCTCTGTACATGAAAAAGAAAATAAAAAGAATATGAGCTACACTAGCTCAGTAAGTAGACTTTCGCTTCTTTATCGGATCAAGCATAAGTTTTCTATGATAATGCATCATTTAGCAAATAATAATTATTATAAAAATAAATATTTCATAGAGCATATAATAAAATAAGTTATAAGCTCATCATGCATGCATAAATCATGTATATTTCACAATCATGAATCATAAATCATTTCTGTCATGTATTTATGTTATGTTTTCAAAAATATTGCTCACAGATGTTCGTGCTAAAGTCACTATTATACCTGTAATAGGGCCATATTTCTTAATCGACAGAGTTCTTAATTCATGTGCTAACTTTATACCCACTGGCAGGATCATGTTTCATGTGGATGCTAGCTCCGGATGTCGATCTTCTCGAAGAAATTCATTCATAGCCATCTGAGAGCCTTTGAAATCATTATATCTTTTTCTTAAACCATACATATGAAGCGAAAATTCAGTGCAGGGGCAAAATGATAATTTTAAAATTTTTTCAAAATTACTATTTTACAGTAAAATTATTAATTAATCTCATTAATTAATACTAATTAACCCTACACTAGGATCTAAATATGATACAACAGCATGCATTTAAATTTAAAATTCAAATCTGAAACAGTAAACTTTTTACTGTACTGTGTTCAGAACATATCACCTTTTGTGGATAGTCGATCACTGCAATCTGATCACCGTTGGAGGGCTCTGATCATCATGTCGTAGCCACACTAGTGTCTGACCTCTGCGGATCATCCAGACGAAGCTCCCGTCTGATCGGCTCCTCACGAATGCTAGTTCGTGATTTCACCCTTTTGATGGCTGATGTTGATTGAACTCCTTCGATCGATGTGTGCCGACTCCTCGGATGCTCTGGATCGTCTGCACGATTGGTTGAGAGGCTGATGGATCTCTCCTTGAAATTTGGTGGACTCACGACACTCATGGCACACCAATCTCACTTCCCGAACCCTAGGTAGAAACCCTAGGGTACACACCAAAAACCCTGCGCCCAATTTTCTTTCTTTTCTTTCTTTTTCTCTCAGAAGGTTTTGGACCTTCACCTCACGTACAAGGCTTCCTCACGCCCCACTTTCTTTCTCAGAATTTTTTTACGCACGCCCCAGCTTCCTATCTCTTTTAAAACAGTTCAAAACGTGTCTTATCCGTGTGAGAGGATAAAGACAAGTGGTTACACATTTGAATTCAAATCAAATTTGAATTCAAACTAAAACCAACTCATCCCTATCCACTTGTGGCGTGAGAAGAGAAGGGCGTGGACTCTTTGTGCGTGGAAAAGTTTCACGAGAAACTTTTTCTCGTGTGAATTATGTGGCGCACAAGATGGATAAGCTTGAAGGCAAAAGAGATAAGTTATCCATTCAAATTCAAACACGCTTTGAATTTGAATGGTTAACTAATCAGCTTTATCCATCCATATGGTGCACAAAAGTGGGCGTGAGAAGGGCTTTGCGTGAAAAAAAAATTCATGAGAAGTTTCTTCTCGTGAATTCAAATGGGCACAGAGATTTAAGGTGGTGTAGGGATTCAAATTCGAATGGTGGTTTGATCTTAATTGAACCAACCTAATCAAAATAGGTTAAGCACAATTAGACTAAATTAAACCCAACTTAATTAAGTTTAATTAGGCTCAATAAAATTTTAATCAAATCAGAAATTGACTAAGCCCAATCCCTGATCAAATCAGGGACCAAACCATCTCGACGATTAGGTCAACTCTTAACCTAATCGGGTCAAACCCAACTGAATCCAATTCAATTGGACTTGATCCAAAAATAATTACTCAATCAAATTGAGTTAATTAACGATCAAATCACTAATAAAATCTCTCATAATTATTGAGTCCAAATCCGATGGGCAATCGGGTATCAAAGTCTATCAATATGAAACCTTGATCGAAGAGTTCAAATTTCAAATTCAAAATTTGAAATTCAAAATTTTGACCCCGGTACCCAAAATGTGTGGAACTCATGATCAGAGAATCCTAATTCTCAATCATAGAGTCCCAGACACATAAGACTCATAATCAGCCATCAGATCAGAAAGGAACCTCTAATGTGTGTGACCCCGCAGGTTCGAACCTAAATCGGTAGCACAGGAACCAATTCCTGTACTAATCGAAGTGACCATCTAGTAATGGTACCTGACGATCGGATAGATCGAATAGTCACAATCGCAACATTCAGAACCCACGTGAATATAGTTACCGTATAATTCATCCCTTTTGACCCCTGTGTTTAGGACGACTCAGGGTTAAACTGTCAACCCTGATGAGATCATCCGAATTGTGCTCAACTCAATTAATCCTGTGACTCCTCACTAGGACTACCCTGGTCAAGATTTTGCTAAATTGAAATACGACTGTACACAGCTCCTAAACTGGAGTGGTCAATCCCATCTTGACACACACACTGACAAGTCAAGTACTTGACTACATCCAGCAGCCTTCCGTCACTGAATTAGAAATTCAGGTAGTCCAGTGCCTAAGTGCAGTGAGTTGCTTGCAAGTCACCATAGCGGTCTCAGGTCGGAGGGACATTTATACCCATATCCCATCGGAGCAAATCTTGATAGCAGAAATAGCTCCGGAGTCGGTCACGTTCAGTGCAGATGTACCATTACATCTCATCTGTATGCCATACTAGTGTCTCCACACTCCTTGGTTATGAGGACAACCAACCCATATGGCACACAATGACCTATGCTCGATAAACGTTGTCATCCTTGGTAACAACGTATCATTTGGTCGCGAACAGGTTTAAGGACTAAGCGATAAATCCTCCTTTGTCGAGTCTAAATAGTCCTAAGGACTTCACCACAACACAGGAGTTCATTAGAAGATGAAATATTTGTGATAAAAAAATATCAAAATAATTTTTATTTATTTATAATTCATGTACTAATACAAAAGGAGCACAACCATCAACAGGCTGACGATTGGCTTTGGGACACTATTCCCAACAACATATACATAGAATAAAATCTCATGCTTCATAATCATGCAACTTTTATAAAATACATTCATGCAATCAATGCTCATAATAAAACATGCTTTTTCATGTCACATATGCTGATCCTAATTTTACGAAAAATATGACTTCATCAATAAGAGATTATATGCATAAAAATTATGTAGATTTAAAAATAAATAAGGAGCGTAAGATCTACGTACCTCGATCGTCCTAGACCTTTTAATCTTCCTTAAAAAAATCGGACAGTCCTATTTAAAATATTAAATCATCAATAAATTTTATTTCATATATTTAATAAAATTACATAATATAAGGAGATGACCGATTTGATGATCAGTCCAATAAATCTCTCCCTTCGGCTCTAAATCGATTTAAGGTCATAGATCCCTAGGAGTGGAGAAGATGGCCTAATAGGAGATCCATAGGGCTTCTTAGAGAGAGAAAATTTTTTGAGAGAGAAAGTTCAATTTTAGAGAGAGAAAGACTTTAAAGAGGGATGAGAGAAACTTTCTCTCATGTGTATTATTATTTTTTTTATTATTATTATTATATATACTTTTCTTTTCTTTTTTTTTCTTTTTCTTTTTCTTTTCTTTTTTTCTTTTTTTTTTCTTTTTCCCGTGACCTTCTTTGGCCGAAACAGGGGACCTAGAGGTCCCCTTGTCTTTGACCGACAGTTCACGATCGTACTTTGTCCGACGGTGGCCGGCAGCAAGGGGCGACCCTCCTGAGTTCGGAGAGGCCAGAGCCGGCGGTCGGCGGTGACCGTCGGTGCCTTAAAAACCAGAAAAAATGAGAGGCCGAACAGGGCTTCTTTTTCTGATAAAATCCGGCGACTCCTGTCACCGGCAGTCATGCCCACCGGCACGAAAAAGAAGGGAGAGAAGGGAGGAAGAGGAGGAAGGACTTACCACAGCCTCCGATGACCCCCACCGATGTGAAATCGCGGCGAGCACGAGTCGAGGGGCCGCGGCTTCAATCGAAAAAGTCAGAGAAGAACTCCGGCAATCGTCGGTGACTGTTGTGTCCTCTCTTAGAGGAGAGGAGGGGGATTCTTATAGAGCTCGTCCTAAGATCTTTTAATGGCCCTAGGACTCTGATTCCGATCGAAATCGGAGAAGGAGAAGACTCCTATCGGGAGTCTTCTTCCCCCTCTCTTTTTTTTTTCTAGGTGGGCTTAGTGGGCTTTTGGCCCATCGGACCGGGTTATCACACCCCCTCACGCCACAGACTCCCCCCTCCCCCCCCCCCCCCGGGCGGCCTCGGGCTCCTCCACACATGGCACCCCCCATTGCACCTTTGGCAGCGCACGGCGACCTCCCGCGGCCCCCGACGCTGCCCCCTGGCCACTTGCACTGCCCGTCGGCCGCTCGCGCTGCCCCTGGCAACCCGCACCACCCTTTCGACCGCCCGCGCTGCCCCTTGGCCACCTGCACCGCCCTCGACTGCTGCTCTGCACCCTGATCCCTCGGTTGCCCGCACTGCCTCCGGCCGTCCCCTTCGTTCAACCCCTCCGTTCGCCCAAAAAAAAGAATATAATTATAACCGTGTGCAGGGTATTTTTGAGGAGGCACTGTGAGCAAACTGAAAACATTCTTCGATTATGCACGGTGAAATAGTGCCTCTCAAGCAGCTAGCGAGGAGGGAAGAAGAAAGAAGGGAATTTTAAGGTGGAGATTTAGATGGGACAGTTACCGTATTAAAAGTGAGGGTATTTTTATCTCATGAGGAACTTAAAGTTAAACACCTAATTCTAATGGATTGGAAGTTATATTTTAAATCAATAGAGCTTAAATGTTAAAGTTCGGTCCACAAATATACCGACATCAAAATCTCTTTTTTTTTTTTTCATTAAAGAGCATTACATTTTCATACTCTTTCCTTCTATCCTAGTTGACCGAGAGAATCACACAATTTTAGCATTATAGCATACTCGATCTTTCCTTTTATTCAAGTTAACCTAATAGCTTTATGTTAATTTCTTTCCTTTTCTTGTATCCAAATTGAGCCAATAACTTCGTATATATATCCATCTTGTACATTTAAAAAATAAAATAAAAGGAATAGAAAAAGTTGGTTCTCCAATTTTTAGCATAACTTGGTTGATAACTACTATAAGAATACAAATGGGACACAAAATTATATTTAAATTTAATTTTTTATATCACTTGCAAATTTTGTTTTGTTTAGGAAGTTGACACTAATATCTAGAGGACTGGTATATGCTAACAATTAATCATATAATTTGACCTTCTTTGTATGTGGCCTCCTTAGTTGAGAGTTGTGACCTGCACTTCGATGATGATCATCATCATCTATGACCTAATATTGAGCTCGGTGGTCAACCCCATCATCACTTGGAAGCAAGGGGTCAAGTGTTCGAGTCTTGAATGGAGTTATCTTAAGAATTTGACACCTCATGAAAATTTACCAAGCAAAAATCCTAGGTTTGTGGTTGCAGGTGCCCTTTTTCTCACACTCGCAAAACCCAAATGGAGAGAACAGAGGAGTGTGGCCTTTATTCATCAAAGAATTCAGTATCGACAAGATTCTTTAGCGCCAACAGGAAAGTTCTGGTCCTATACACTGTGCATAATCATGATTAATTGATCATGGTAATAAAATTTAACTTACATGTTTTTCTATACAAATCCCGTCCATTACAATACTCCCATAATTGTATTTCTAAACCAGTATGCTAATCTTAAATTTCATCTCCTTTTATAAAATAAAGCTTCCATCCCTCTTTCAAAAAATAAAAAAAATCTTTACCCAAAAAAATAAAAATAATAGTAATAATAATAATAATAAAAGATGATGCTGATCTCCCTGTTGCTCATCATCAATTACCATCAAACAGTAACCAGACTAGGATATGTATCAAGGGTATCATCCAACCCAATCCCCTACAGCGTCCAAACAACCCTATCTAGTAGGATTTATCATCTAGTAGCACAGCATGCCACTATAGGACAATAGGAACACAGTCTTAACCTTTGTACTGACATCCTCTGGACAATAAACAGACAACCGAGGGGGACCATCCTCCTTAATAAGCCAACCTCTTGACACGTTCTTATCTAACTAGCCCTTCGTGAGATGTCCAATTAACGTCTCCGGAGACTTGTGGGAGAAACTTTATGGAGCCCCCCACCTGGTGGCCACAAAACTATGATAACCGAGTCATTGTTGCACCAACTCAGAAATTTATTAAGTGTTGGTGCTACCTCTCTCCAACAACAGTTAAAAGTACGACGTCTCCTTTCGTTTGAAACTGGGACAGGAGATGAGTTTTATGCGTTTGGACTTCGGGAAAGCTTCTATAATGGACGAGTTCTCCACTGTGGACAAATAGGAGGCACGTGAAGCCAAACCAGGCGAATCTCTCGTTGTACGAAATCTTACAAACGGGGAACGTGGATTTGGGATAGCTCCAACCGGACATCACGGATCTTGCCCACTAGATTCCCTGCGTTAAAATACACACAGCCACTGTCACGCTCGTTATGCAAATCTATAGATATTGGTAATTTTCATGTAACTTCCTACGTATGAATATGTTAATATCCTAGTGGCGGGAAAAGCTTGTTTAGTGTCATCGATGGCATAACTGAGAGATTATATTCCCTCTCACATGTTGTGTGGCAATGTAACAGGTGCATCGGTATGTTAAATCTGCCTATAGTTCCATGCACTACTTAGAATAAATTAGTATTGCCAGTTTAACTATAACTTTCCATAGGCTGTTAATTCGATATATCTAGTGCCGGACAAAGGCTGTTTAAGACAAAAATGGTGAAAGAATATTTACTCCCTCACGCTTCATTAAGATATTGGTTCCCATGATTTGTTAGGATATCTTTGAATTGGATTCTGGGCGAGCATGCACGATGGTTGGCCATTCTGTGTGCATCGATATTGTCACAGCATGGCAAACAGTGGACTGAAGTTCATCTGAATGCAGTACTGTTATGAGATGAGTCAATGGTCAGTGGTCATCAAACTTTTTTCTTGTTGAACAGTGGTCATCACACTTTCAACAGCATTCAGAGCTCACTGGTAGAGCATCTGAGATGAGATAATGCTGTTATATAGAAATTAATATAATGGCTTATGCATTCTTCGTGTAGTACAATTCATGTGGAGGTATGCAAGTGAAGCTGCTATTGCAGACATGATTAGGTATGATTCACATGAAATCTACAAGTTGTCTATTTTTAATAGCGAGTTTTTCATGATAATTTTTCTGAAAAAAACTGTCAATTGTTGTTTTATGACATCAAATTAGTTTTATAGGCAGAAATAATTTTTATATCTACAAGTTGAATATCAGATGCATTTGTGATTGGTGTACAACAACCAAGCCAAAATGATCGAGTTTTTAAATGCTTCAAAATATCTAGAAGCACGATGTTACGTCACTCATCTGATTGTGATTGCCTGCTGCATACAGGTTTGTTGCAACATATAATGTGAGGCTGCGATCTAAATTAAGTATCTTCTATTGAAAATCAGTTCCTATTCAAGTTATGTTTAGCTGGTCTCTCTATATATGCTTGCAATATATATTTTTATTTTTTTAAAATTATTAATTTTGGTTTTCCTTTTCCAATTTATGATTCTAAGATTCTTAATGCAAGTTGTTTGTTATTAAGAGCGTGAAAGAAAGTGGCTTGAGGTGTGAAGAGTTTAGAAATTCTTTTCTTTTTTTTTTCCCTTTCCCTCAAAATTGTAACATGGGATGAAGGAAAGCTCAAGCAACTTTAGAAAAAATGGTACTATATGTTGCAATATTTTATTTTGAATTTTATTTAGATTTTGAAGACTAACTAAAAATGTCTTTTCCTTTTTTTTCTTTTTCTTTTCTTTTCTTTTCTTTATTTTCTTTATTTTTTTTTGAGAGAGAGAGAGAGGATGTAAATCCACCAATCTTTAAAACCCGAGTTCATAAGTTTAGGGTTGCAGCATTAAAGAATTGAACCAAAAACTCCAGCTGCTAAGCATGGGCGTATGACCATTAAAGCAAAAGCAAATTTACTTTTCACAATTCTATTTGTATTTCTTAGCAATCAAACAAAGCTTTATCGACTTCTTCTAGAATTAGAACCAAAGAAAATTCAGCTAAAAATCAAGCAAGTAGAACTTAAATCTGTCAGGGGATCAATCCCTAATAACTTTACCAACTGCAGTAATTGACACCCTCAAAGCTCTATTAATTAATTAAAGTTCAACTAGTTTAAGTAATTAAAATTACATACCATATACTTCACTCCAATTACTGTCACAAAAAATATATATATATATAAAAGATTTTTATAATCGAGATTTTAAAATTGAAGTTTTTATAATCGAGATTTTAAAATTGAAGTATCCTAGAATTATGTCACAATGGTAGCATAAGCTTATACAAAGAAGCGAATCTCAAACTGATATGCTAATGTGTAAAACAAAATCAATAAGAAGCTCTCAGAAACCTTGCGAGAAAGTTTGACAAGAAAAGAAGAAAAGTCCAATTTACTTAAATATTTTTTCTTCTTTGAAAAAGATAGTTTTGTTAACATCGACGCAATTTTTTGAAAGGTACCCAATGCAGTACCCTTTTTGGATAGTAAAGTTGATGCGTTTCCTTTCATCTGTTTCAATCTCCTATTGATGCTAACCCTGGAAACTCCTTTTTAGTGTACTTCTATTATCTTATTTTCATGATCCATTACATCAGAAGCTCAAAAAATTTGATGCTTTTGTCTTGATGGTAGAATATAAATCAAAAAGGAATGCTGGATCTACATTATCCTGTAGATATGGACCGCTTCACTGCTTGTCCAAGCAACAAGTATATATAACAGCAGCTTCAAACTTACATGTGATCATGTGTGAGCCTCGTGACTCAACAAAAGAGTAAAAAGAGGCATGTACAATTCATTCTATCTATGACGTGCTCCCTCATATGCATATGTATACAATTTGGTTTTGCACGGTAAAAGCTTCAGGGATTCCCTCAGGTTACAAATAGGAATAGTAAAACCAAATTCAGCTGATATTTATCCGACATGAACCAACATTTTGACCTAAGTGTTCGATACTTACATCAAACAGATACCCAACTGCCAGTCCTAGATTTTTCGGAAAAAAAAAAATCTAGCTGAGGAAAATGGACCTAACCAATGTAGGGGTCGGTTGTATATATTTTTCGCATGAGAGAATGATCCACCATCTTTTACCACGTCAACTGTTGGATTTTCTCGAACAAAACATCAATCATCGGATCGCGCAACGGTCACTTGAAGATTTATACAAATATATCGTAAAAAAGAATTGAAGTGCTTTGAGATGTGTATAGGATATAATCTAATGGTTGATATTGCATAAGAAATATCAATCTTTCTTTCACACGGAAGACACATCCTCAACCCTCAATCTAGAGCTAGTGAAATAGTTTTGAAAAATTTGAATCTAAAACATACGAGTAATATATTGAGACAAGTAGAGCCAAGATTTGCAGGACATTAAATTCTGAATTTAGAAATGCCCACATCCTGCCTTGGTCGCAGAAAAAATTGCCTCCAAAACCTTCGCTCTGTGGACATTACGACAATCACGCAATCAGTCCCAGGCTCATGCAAAAAGCTTGACATCCCCACGTCAACCCCCTCAGTCTAAGCTTCCAACCCTTCGGTTGGTTCGGTCTCCGAACCGTCCGGTCCGGCTCGGTCCGATTAAGTCCAGTACCCGGCCCAAAAATCCGGCGAGAAAAAGTTTATGTACGTGCTCGTATAAAATTCTTATGCGCGAGTTAGATCTGCCGTCCATCATCCCTATAATCGAAAGCCGTCAGATTAGACTTCACTGACATCAGACGGCTGTGCATCAAATCGGCATTGAAGATACCGACGGCGATCAAACCCTCGAAACAACTTCCTATTAATTATTCTCTTAATTAATTAACTAATTTAGTTGATTACTGTATTAATTAATTAATTTAATAATTTGTGACAACTATAAATGGATCCCCACCCTTCCTTCCTTCCCTCCCTCCCTCCCTCTTGGCTTCCGAGCAGAGGAGAGAGAGAAGAGAGAGAAATGTTGGGGAAAGGCTTAAATCACTGCTTCTCTCGCTTCAAGCGCCCTTCCCATTCTACCCCTCCGCCCATCACCCATTCCCTAAATGCCCCCCGGGCCTCCGCTACTTCGTCTTCCTCCGTGGTCTTTAAAAGTTTCAATTCCCTCTATGACCCCGCCGCCGCTACCGCCTCCGACTCCGAAACCCTAATGCTAACCCTCTCCTCCTCCGCTGCCACCGCCGCCGAGGGCTCCTCCTTCTCCTCCTCCTCTGATTCCGCCGCCGGCACCACGGCGGCCTACGAGGGCTCCTGCCCTCCGACCGCGACCTCTCCACTGCCATCGCCTCCCGCCGCTTCTTCCCAGCCTCCCCCGGCCCGTCGAACTCGATCGTGGACTCGGCCGCGGTGGCCGTCGGCGTCCTCGGTGCCGGGGTCGCCGTGCCGACGTACTCACCGGACCCATACTGGGAGTTCCGGCGGTCGATGGAGGAGATGGTGGCGGCGCTGGGGCTGGACCTCCGGGCCCATGCCGCCCAACTCCACGAGCTCCTCCTCTGCTACCTCGCCCTCAACCGGAAGCACGCCCACAAGTACATCGTCGGCGCCTTCGCCGACCTCATTCTCGGCCTCGCCGCCGCCGAGACGCGCCGAACCGACGCCTAACCTCCCTTCCTCCCTCCTCCGCCGCCGGAACTAAAGACCGTTGTTATCCTGCGCCTTCGCCTCTAACCTGCGCTCTTTCTTGTTTTTTTTTTTTTTTCCTTTTTTAAAAAAAATTAAAACGACGGTTTGGATGACTTGCCTTTGTTTTGTAATCTTATACGTAAACACGATCTTTGTACAGCTTCTTTGCGAGAAAAAATGGTTTTTTTTTTTTTTTTTTGTTCCTTGTTTTCAAATGTAAATTTTTTTAGCATAGAATGATCTCTGCCGTCCATTTAAATCCACACAGATAGCAGGGAGTGGATGGCAGCAGGTTAAAGGGAGGGGATAGCAGATATATATATATATATCAATGCTTACGTGCCATATATATATATATATATCAATGCTTACGTGTCATTATATGATTGGCAAACAAGTGGGGCCGGTATTGGTTTTGGGAAAATGTCACTGCGTAGATTACTTGTGGGCCCGCATTGTTTGGTGGTGGTGGAGGTAGCATTAGCGGTGAGTGGGGAGTGGTGGTGGCGGTGGTGGTGGCTGGGTGGACGGCACATTTGGAGGTAGCCAAGTATGTTTCCACTTTCATCTTGCTGTCACCACTCACCACCCACCGACGTTTTTGGATCTTTTTTGCGGAGTAACGTAAAGCACTGTTTGGTTCGGGGATAATTTGGGACAAATCTTTAACGTGAATATGTTCAGCCAAATGCATGGCTTAAAAGAAGGGGAGAAAAGAGCTTTCTTTAAAAAAAAAAAAAAATTATAACAATGTCTTTTTCTTCTAGCCAGCTTGTTAGCCGATGTGTGAGTTAGAATCAACTAATCTACTTTGCATGTGTCAGTTTCTACTTTAGTTTGCAATTGATTTCTAAAAAAGATAAATGAAAAGTGGAATTTTCTTAAGACTTATGTTTGTACCCCTTGTATGTCATTATCTATCTTCTCACAGATAACCTCAAATGTTTTTGTGTTGCTTGCTTGTTCAATCTTAAAATAGGGATATATTTGGTTTGCATGAAATGGTATGGTTGATCCGACCTTTTCTTATCCCACCACCAAATGTAGTTCAAGCAAAGTCTAAAATTACAATCAATATAACGCTACAGTGGTTTCAGACCTCCTTTCTACACTATTTATAAAATAAAAAGGAAAGATAGTGGCCATTATGGCACAAGATTTGGTCCACTGTAACGGCAATAAAGGTTGTTACTTGTCATTTGGACTATCTTCTTGATAAAACAAAATCTTTTAAAAATTGAAAGTTTTTCCAAGAAAAATTTGTACCACTGGAAATTAAATAGTTGTTCATTAAGTAAACAATGATTTGGACAATAGTACTTATTATGGTTTGCTATTTTCCATTGCATGTTTTTAGGTAGATATCGGATCATTATTATATAACCATTGTAGTTATTATTATACTAATATTAAATAATTAAATTGCATAATATAGGTAAACAATAGTTGTTTAATTGTTACGATGGTCCACAACGATTAAGTAGGGTCTATATCAAAAAAACCTAGTTTTATCGAGGATACTAGCGGGGAGAGACTCAAGAGTGAGACAGGGAGAAGAGGGGAAGGAAAGGAGGATGAGAAAACTTGAGCAACTACAACTCATCTTGCAATTAATTTGGCAGCAAGTCAACCCACGTAAGATAGCCTTGCCTTGAGTTGTAGCTTAATAAGCAACTCAACTGATAATGCAGTTCAAGTTACTGGATGTTCATGAGCGGAGATAGCTACGGAAAAAACCCACTATCCATAGATTGATTACTCGATATGTTGCAGATGAGGCGGCATGCTTACATTCAACATTCGAGCGAGTTGTCAAGTTCTACAAGGAGATATCTAAAGCTCGAAGGAATGGTAACTGGCTCTCGTAAAAAGAATGGTCGGTCAAAGGCTCAATCCAAATTTCTTACATCCACATATATGCAAATCAGATATGGTTTAGTGTCAGATCGATGGCTAATGGACACTGTTTTTCCATTTAAGTTTGGATACGCTTTGATGACCATCATTGGAGTTTGGTATCAGGTGATAGCAGGGCAACTTCATGACATTGAAACTTCAAGGTGATAAGGCTCCTCTTTTTAAACTGCAGTTTGGATACGCTTTGATGACCAACCATTGAAGTTTTGCAGGAGGATTATCGCTGCAACAGGAAACCATTTATAACTGGATAACAACAGATAGAATTTGAAAAAGCTTGCCTATGCGAGAGCCTGTGTTCTCATTAACCTTGCTGAACCTCTAGTAACCGGAATTGATATTAATGAGTGCACATACCACCTGTCAAAACGCTGAAGGTGAAGAACCGCCAATGGTACCAACAGGAAGTTGAATAAAGAAAACCATGGTTGGTGGCCGGTGGAGGGGAAATTAAAAAAGAGCCCAGCTACCAGGAGCTGGGTTGGCATCCAGAGGGACGCGAAAAGCAAGGGATCTCAGGACAGGGAGGAAAGGATCCAATGTGCTGACTGGGGTGAAAGACCAGTAAGTTGACTGGGAGGTAAAGAACAAACCGATAGCAGCTTCTGATCTCCCTATTCCCCCAAACTAGAGAATAAACCAGCACAATGTACAGTTCGCACCACAGAGACTAAAACCCTTTATCAAGTTATCAGAAAAAGATGGAAGTTGCCGCTGCATGGGCGTGTGATATGCCATGCGCAGCCCCCATAATGATGAACAATGACGATGAGGTCCCCAGAAAAAAGGATGGGCATATCACTCAATTGGTAGATAATATATGGCTCTTTCTAGATAGCATACCTTTTTGGTATGAGTTCAAGAGGATGAAACCAAGTTCTGTCAGTATTCCCATGTTCAATACAGTTGATGAAGATTATATTCATTTCATAGAGAAACATATAGAACCTTTGATGTTGCCAAAAGCCACAGGCTATCCAATAGCAGTAACTTACAATGGCACCTTTAACAGCAAACTAGAAAGGTGAACCATTTTACAGAAAGCCCCATATGAACTAGGAAGGCATGAACTTGGTGCGTGCGGTAAACCTTCACCAATGCTGTGGAATCTAATTTCTGGTGACAATAGGATGCAGGATTAAAGTAGAGCAGCAACAGAGCCATGTGATCAATTTCAGTCCAAGTAAAGGGCAGAAACACAAAGGAAAAATTCGTTAATTGCATATAGGTCCAAAGGAAATTGCACCCTTCAATCCCCCAACCCCAAGCGACTAAATTCAAACAATTAAGTGCACATGCATTCCTCGTTTTCACACCATTGAAAAGGTGACATTACCCAAACCGTGTATTCATGTTCATCATCTGATTCTGCGAAACACACCAAGTACTTTCTTAAGCACTAGTCAGATAGGTCAAGCTCCCTCCTGCTCTTGATCATGATCTTTTTCTTTGTATCAAAATCAAGTTTATCGAGATCTGAAGCAATTGCCAGGTACCCATAAAAGATCCTCTTCCTCTCACCAGTTTTCTCATCCACCTTGACCAGTGCTGGATTCTTGTCATCATCACCAGACCGAGAAGCTTGTGCGCGTGCCCAACCTTTGCGTCCATGGTTTTCCCTCTCAAAGTACTCCACCAGGCGCTCAGCCTCCTTTAAGCCAGCTGGAGTGTTGGCAAATTTCACCATTGTGACACCCGTATGGCCCTCCCTTCCATAAATTGACTTTGACTTGCCACCACCGAAACCCAGTTCTGCAAACAAAAATAGAGAACATAGTTCAGCAAATATTATTTAACATGACATTGTTTCATGAATTCTAGGGGGCCCATAAGCATAACCAGATATCAACAGCGGGCATCACCAAGTGCCATTCTTCTTGAATGAAAAGAGTACTCTCATCAATTAAATAATCGCTAGCTTACTGTATTACTCAATGTAGTCAATGAAAGATTTATCACTTCACAGAATATCTGGTTCAGGTGATTCTAACAAGACAGATCTTCCATTTACCTGTCCTTTTTACCAAAGTGAGGATAGTTTGCCCTAATAAGATCTTACAGATTAGTTCCATAAAATTTCTTTTGAAACTCTAATGCAGCAGCTTGTATCACTGACATTTTGCAACATTTTATCTGAAGATCGTACAGTCTGGGTAAGCACTCTGAAAAAGGTCATTTTCATCTGAAGACAACACTGGTTTTTTTTTTTTTTTTGGGTGCAAATAGTTTTAAATATCATTTGCAACCTTGCCCTTTTAATGCAAGGGATCCTCTCCACAGAAGATACCCCCAACTAAAAAATTCTAAAATCTACCAATCATAATAGGAAAAATTATGAAAATTCTAGATGAAAAGTCAGTCGAGCCAAAACCAAAATGAAACTAGTGTCAATATCCTTGTATGCAGCTAAAACAAGGAGATAAGGTTTCCTGCACAGATTGCTCTTGTTGCCTCTCTTCTATAATCATGGAGAGAGAAGAGAGAGAGAGAGAGAGAGAGAGAGAGAGATCCCAAGTCGACATCTGAAGCTTCAAACAAGGTAGGCAATGTGGAGATGTACCTGTTACAAAATCACATACGGTTCACCCAAATGTTGGTACACGACGAGGGACTCCACACATACAAGGAGGATTTGTTTAGTGGACATTGTAGTAACGACAGGCCTGGTTAGAATATGTGCAATGCAGGGCAAAAATGCCAATCTGAGGCTAAAAATTTGGTTGGCCAGAAAAGATTTTACAAGACAATTTCACTCACTAACGTGGAAATCATTGGTTTAAATTGCTGGAGATTGGAAAGAACAGATAGCAAAGCAAACTTACATACGTGACCCACAGGAGATAGGGGAAATATGTCACTGACTTTCATGTCCCTTCACTATAAAACAAGGAGAGTAAAAGAGAATCTGACCTAGCTATAAGTTCCTAGAGGTCATGTTGCATCACTCAAAACCGATACAAGAAATGTGACATGCAATTTAACTCGTGCAGTGTTTCTTTCTTCAGGAGAATCAAGGCAGTAAGTACAAAAAAAATGGTGCATGATGGAACTCAATACTCAAACTAACAAGTTTAGGCATTTGTGAGACCAACAACTAATATAAAGAACTAGTTATTTAGAGCCACAATAACTAATATAAAGAACCTCGCTGAAGCATAATATAAAATACAATGCCGAAGCATAATAACTAATATAAAGAACAGCGCTGAAGCATAATGAATGAGATGCCAACCAACCTTGCCATTATTAGATTAGAGAGAGAGAGAGAGAGAGAGAGAGAGAGATCAATGCCCATATAAAAGGAAAAAAGTACCTTCACCAACCAATTAGAGCCACAATGTCAGTTAAAGTAACTAAATGAGACAAGTGAAGACAGAAATCTTGTCAGCTAATTTCCACTGACGTTGATATATCATCACTGAGTCGACAATCAAAGCCCATTGCCCCAAAGATCAATATCCAGTTTTGTATTTGTGATTCTACAATAAAGTATAACAATAAAAAGTGCAGTAACTGAAGCAATCAACCACAGCAACAATTATTTTTCGGGAAAGGAAAAAGACATACAACACAAGTTAAGAAAGGATAGAACAAAGATTCATGGGTTTCAACATAGCATATTCAAGAATTCATAGCCTGAATGGATATCAGAAATGCACACATGTAAAATCTGAATGTGGCTTGCAATCAAAATGAGCAGCAGTCTTGCCAATCCCTCAAATCAAATAAAATGCAATGATTGAAAAACATCAAAAGTTTATCTATTACCTTGACTACAGTTTTCCCCCATATCAAATGACACCATCATCAACAAGGTTGATGATAGCGGTTAAGGTACCCGCACCGGTACACGACTGGTAAGTGTCCATATGGTACAGTTCTTGACACCAACACTCAATATGGAGGAGCATGCTGAGTATCGATTTACCACTAATATGAGTCAGCACACCTGATATGTACCAATATGATCCAGTATTGACAACCATGATCATTAGTAGATCTAGGGCAAGAGTTGTTTGCTAACTATGTAGGGAAAAATCACAATGGCATTTACAACTATAACTATACAATTGCAGAGTCTTTTTCTTTAAGGGTGCGTTTGGTTAGCCATTAAAAAAGTATTTTTTTGCTTTTTGACTAAAAAAAAAAAAAACAATGTTTGGTAACACCATGAAAAGCAAAAAGCAAAAATCAAAATAATTGCTTTATATGCAAAACAAAAATTTTTTGCTTTCCAAAACTTGCTTTTCTTCTTTTTTTGCTTCCGCACATCTAAAATGCCAAACCAAAAAGTAAAGAGCCCGAATCTTTCTTCCTCGTCAAGCTCTTCACCTCCCTACCCCCTTCTCCCTCCCTTTCTGAATCTTTTCCCTCGTCGAGCTCTTCATCTGCCATCCCCAAACGTTGCTTTTACTTTATAGCAACGTAGTTATCAAACATACTTTTTACCTTTTGCTTTTACTCAATAGCAAAAATCAAAAAAAAAAAAAGTACTTTTTAAAAATCAAAAATCAAAAAATGTAACCAAATGCACCCTAAATGTACACCTCTCCTTCACAACACAATTATCTATTCAAACATTATTACTGGAAAAGAGAGGTCTCACTGTAGCAACACCATCAAGGATGTCAAACATGTGTGACACAATGAGAAAAGCATAAAGGCCAAAGCATAGAGGCTATACAAGCCATAAATATGACCTAGTTAAAATATATATGAGAAACAGGATGCATTTAAGAACATATAAGTGTTGCCAAAAGTTTCCAGGAGGAGGACAACGTCACAATCCATTTCCAAATTGAGGATATGGTGAAACTAAGTTCCAGATTCCCAGGATTTTTTTGATTCAGCATTACGATATAAAATCCAGAGAGCACTTCAACAATGAATTTTGTTCACACCCAACACCAGTTGAGATTAAATCAGTAGTAAGAGGTTGAACTGCAAAGCAGCAATGGCATGTGGAACCTTGCATTACACAAGCTTTAGAAACCCCAATGTGGAAAAGCCAATTCAACTCCCATGCTCTTCCTGCTTGTGGAACCTAGATGCATATATTGGCAAACCCAAATTTAAACTCTTCCAACTAAACAACAATGGCAGCACAATTGCTGATGGGTCAGCCCCAGTCAGCCTGACCTATCAAGGGCACACCCAGACTCACCTATATTAGATTTTCAAATTAGCACAAACATAGCCATATCAAAATGGAGAGAGAACTGGATTTAGGACAAGGATAATGTACATGGTAGCCATCACCAATTGTGTGCAAACCGTCCAAGGAGAAGGAGAGTCAACCATGGACAATGAGATGGGAGCGGATTGAATTGCATGATTGGCAGCATATAATGGTGGAGAAAGATAAGAAGACAACGAAGAGCATATATGAGACAGAACACCCACTAGTGAAGGGGTGGAGAATAAAGGGGAGGTAAGGAGTCCGGAGAGAGAAGAGGTGCAATAATAATTTTAAAAAGGGCAACACAGTAAAAGGACTACCTAACACACAAGTAATTGGAGGCAAGAAGCAGATAAGGAAGAGGAAGAAACAAGTAGGTAGTGGCTAGAGGGAGAAACAACACAAGAAAAAGAGAAGCTGGAAAACAGATGAGGAGAAGAGCGGAGGAAAAAGGGGGCGCACAGGAGACCAACAAGAGCAAAACCACTAGGCAAATGTACAAAGAGAGGTGGCAGAGGAGGTGAGACCAAAAGGACGAAGATATAAAGCCAGCAGTTGTTTGCCACCGCAATCAAGGTTCACTTTCCACCATTCTCATATGATGCCCCTAAGGTAGCAAAAGGTCGGGCTAACTAGTGGCCCAACCCAGTGCCAACATGGTTAGCTCCAATCAGTCGCGATCTTTTAGGCTCAAGAGTCAAGTTTACATCCAGAACATGACCTAGATAACAAGTTGGATATAGGTTTGTTTTCTTGCACAAGCCAGCATAACCAAACCAGTGGACTAGTAAGATCAAAGTCAAACATTGGACAACCCAACTCAAGCTGGTCCAGCCCGACCCAGCCCAACTTAACCATGATCCCATGACTTTGGAAGTAACAACTCTATCATTAATGGAATTCAACAAGGTTTTGAGACCTACCTATGGTGTCAATGAAGGAATGTGCGCTTATGGATGGAAGATCATTAGATTTTAGATAATGTTTGGCATTAAATTTCATCTAGTGTTTCGCTTTGTTTATTTTTGTTTTATTTAGATTAAGCTATTTATGAATTCTAGGTTTGAGGGACTTGCATTAAAATTTTTAAGGACTTTATTGTAATCATATTTGTTAGAAGGGTCCTTCTACAAAAGTGTTATTTAATCTTATAAATACTGCCAACCCTAGGGTATTTTAATGATGGTTGCACAGTGAAATAATAAAGAGACTGCTGTTTCCTTCATCTTCTTCCTGCATCACATAATCAAGGTGCGAGAGCTCCTCCAAAGCAAGTCCGATAGTTATCCTTTCTTCATGTCTCCTATTTCTTCCCAAATCAGATCTGCATCTCTCGTTTATTTCCTAGGGTCTATTTCTTCCCTGCTGTTGCTATGATTTAATCAGAAGCCACATTGTAGCAAACATATTTTACATCATTCTTAGGTTTAGTTTAGAAGATTCTTTACATCCTACCAGATCATGCATTTTTTTCTCATTTAGGAACATCCAGTCTCCTATATTTGAGGTTTGCCATAGTTTTAGCTTTCGGATTCATTCATATTGCTTGCTGTTTTGCATTGGAATCATGATAAGCATTTAAATTCTTCCCTTAGATGGTCCTCCATTAGTCATGCATTTTGGTTTGTAAGAGTATTGAGAATGTTTCTTTGTAAGGTGAAGACTAAGTTAAATACTTAAATTTCATCTTTCTTGACAAATGAGGGGTAGCATTCTATACCAAAACCTTTTTTTATTCTTCTCCACTTTCCATGCACCTCAACTCTCAAGTGAACTTTTCTTTCCTCTTTCATTTGAACCAAAGCAAGATCCAACATAACATGGACCAAATATAATGGGTTGGTCTGGATCATGCATGACCTACCCCAGGCTGGATGGGGGCAAATAATTTCCATGGACTCAGCCCAATCCAACTTAGTCAGCAACTCAATTGGGCCCAAGTCTAAAATCATGTCCTAAAAGGAAACCAAGTCATGGCCAGTTCAGTATTTTAAAATATAGAGTACGGCTGCATATGCAGATGTGGTTCCCAACCACACCACATTGCTTCACACATGTAGCCTCAAAAGCAATCTGCCTAGCATTTTGTGGCTATATATGCAGCCCATGTAGCATTGCGTGGTTGCATATGAGGCACGCTGAGCATTATGTGATATGTGGCATCAAGGTACAAGGTTGGCTATGCCTACATTGAGGGACCAATCAGCTGGTGATACAGTTCGCTACGCCCCTATGCCATTCTATGTCAGATCCGAATCGA
>NC_026002.2:672728-730063 GCF_000442705.2 Elaeis guineensis
ACATAACATGGCCATGCTACTGAGGGATGGGCCCGCGATAACACGAAGCCAAAATTCATCTTCTTAAATATAATAATAGGTGCATCATAAATAAATATAATAATAAAGTTCAATTCAAATATTTAATTAAATCAAAACTGGTTCAGAGCATCTAAATCCAAAAATAAAATAATCCAAGTCCCAAAATTCATAATAGTTACAATATAAATATAAACTGAATTCCTAGTATAAAATTTTCAAGCTTGCTTTGCCGATCTCCAAGCCTGAATTCTTTTTTATCAGTCCTAACCTTATTTCTTGTATATGAAAAAGAAAAATAAAAAAAAGAGAGCTTCACTAGCTCAGTAAGTAGACTTCCGCTTTCTTATCGGATCAAGCATAAAATTTCTTATGATAATGCATCATTTCGAAATAACAATTATTATGAAAATAATATTTCATAGAGCATGAAATAAAATAAATTATAAGCTCATCATGTATGCATAAATATATATATTTTACAATCATGAATTATAAATCATTTTTATCATGTATTCGTGTCATGTTTCAAAAAAAATTGCTCACAGATGTTCGTACTAAGGTCACTATTATATCCATGACAGGACTATGTTTCTTAATCGATAGAGTTCTTAATCATGTACCACTTTATACCTGCTGGCAGGGCTATGTTTCGTGTGGATGCTAGCTCCGGATGTCGACCTTCCCAAAGGGATTCATTCATAGCTATCTGAGAGTCTTTGAAATCTTTGTATCTTTTTTTAAAACATATATATACATAGATAGAAAATAATAAAATCTCATACTTCATAATCATGCAACTTTTTATAAAATACATTCATGCAATCAATGCTCATAATAAAATATACTTTTTCATATCACATATGCTGATCCTTATTTTACGAAAATATGACTTCATCAATAAGAGATCTTATGCATGCAAATCATGGAGATTTAAAAATAAATAAGAAGCGTAAGATCTACATACCTCGATCATCTTAGACCTTTTAATCTTCCTTAAATAAATTAGATAGTCCTATTTAAATATTAAATCATCATTAAATTTTATTTCATATATAAAATTACATAATATACGAAGATGACTGACTTGATGATCAGTCTAATAAATCCCCCCTTCGGTTCTAAATCGATTTAAGATTATAGGTCCCTAGGAGTAGAGAAGATGGCCTAATAGGAGATCCATAAGGCTTCTTAGAGAAAAAAATTTTTAGAGAGAGAAAGTAGAGAGAGAAAATCCAATTCTAGAGAGAGAAAAATGGTTTAGACTTAAGAGAGAGAGAGATGAGAAAACTTTCTCTCATAAGTATTTTTTATTTTTTTTCTTTTCTTTTTTCTTTTCTTTTCTTTTTTTTTTCTTTTTCCCGTGGCCTTCTTTGGCTGAAATAGGGGACCTAGAGGTCCCTTGCCTTTGATCGGCCGATCGTAGTCGTACCTCACCCGACGGTGGCCGGCAGCAAGGGGCGACCCTCTCGAGCTCGGAGAGGCTAAAGCCGGCGATCGGCGGTGACCGTCGGTGCCATAAAATCAGGAGAAAGGGAGAGGTCGAACAGAGCTTTCTTCTTCGACGAAATCTGATGACTCCTGTCGCCGGCAGTCATGCCTACAGGCACGGGAAAGAAAGGAGAGAAGAGAGAAGAGGAAGAAGGACTTATCTCAGCCTCCGATGACCCCCACCGACGAAAGATCGCGATGAGCACGAGTCGACGGGCTGCGGCTTCAATCGAGAAAATCGGAGAGGAACACCGACGATCGTCGGTGATTGCTATGTCCTCTCTTAGAGGAGAGGAGGGGGTTCTTATAGGGCTCATCTTAGGGTCCTTCAATGGCCCTAGGACTTCGATTCCAATCGAAATCGAGAAGGAGAAGACTCCGATCGAGAGTCTTCTTCCCCTTTTTTTTTTCTGGATGGGCTTAGTGGGATTTAGGCCCAACGGACCGGATTATCACATTCTACCTCCCTTAAAAAAAATTTCGTCCTCAAAATTTAACATACCTTCATTTTCAAACAAGTGTGGATATCTCATCTTCTTATCATCTTAAGCTCCCAAGTAGCCTCTCTTTCTTCATGATTACTCCAATGAATCTTCACATATGGAATGATGCCCGTCTTAGAACTTACTCTTTTCGATCAATAATTAGAGAAAAATTCTTCATAAGTTAAATCTTCATGAACTTGCAATGGCTCATACTTTATCATATTATTTTGATCAGGTACAATCTTTCTCAGTATGAAACATGAAAGATATTGTGCACTTTGGATAAATCTGATGGTAAAGCTAGTTCGTAAGCAATATCTCCTCCTTGATTTAAAATTTAAAAGGTCTAATATATCACGAACTCAGCTTGCCATGTCTTCCAAACCTCATGACACCCTTAGTAGGTAATATTTTAGAAAAATATGCTCACCAACTGAAATTCTAATTCTCTTCTTTTTCTATCTGTCCAACTCTTCTATCTATCCTGTGCTGCCTTGAGTCTTCTCTTGATCAGATAAATTTTATCTCTAGCATTTTGAACTAACTCGGGACCTATTAATTTTTTTTCACCCACTTCATCCTAATATAAAGGAGATCTACACTTTCTTCTATATAGGACTTCATAGGGTGCCATCCGGATACTAGAATGAAAACTGTTATTATATGCAAATTCAATCAGTGTCACATGATTATCCCAATATCCTCCGAAATCGAAAGCACAAGCTCTTAATATATCCTCAAGAGTTTGAATTATCCTTTAGATTGGCCATCGGTCTGGATATGGAAAGCAGTACTAAGCCTCAATTCTGTCCTCAAAGCATCTTGAAAACTTTTTCAAAATCTAGATACGAATCGTGGATCCTGATCATATACAATACTTATTGAAACACCATGCAGACGTATAATTTCATCAATATACATCGGGACTAACTTATCAAGTGGAGTACCAACTCGAAAAGATAGAAAGTGAGCTGATTTAGTAAGCTGATCAATAATCACCCACACTGCATCATTTTTTCTTACTGTCCTTGGAAGTCCTGTAACGAAATCCATCGTGATATGTTCCCATTTTCATTCTGGTATCTCCAATGGTTTTAGCAAACCAGCAGGTCTTTGATGTTCGGCTTTCACTTGCTGGCATACTAACCATTGAGATATAAATCAAGCTATCTCCTGCTTCATTCCATTCCACCAGAAATGTTGTTTTAAATCTCTATACATCTTTGTACTATTGGGATGGAAGGAGAAATGAGATTTATGGGCTTCTTTTAAAATTTTCTTCTTTAGTTCAAGATCTTCTGGTATACATAATCTGTTTCCAAAATAAAGAGTTCCATCTGTATGTAGCCTAAGCTCAGTTCGTAACCCTTTCTCCATGTCCTTCTTAAACTGACACAAACAAACATTATTCTGTTGGGCCGCTTTTATCTGTTTGATCAATGCTGGTTGTACCATTAAATTAGCTAACATATTCTTAACATCGGTATAAGACACTTCAATTTGCAAATCTTCAAAATCCCTCAGAATTTGTTACTGAAAGGATAACAGAGTCATCACATTTGCTGAAGACTTCCTACTAAGTGCATCTGCCACCACATTGGCTTTTCCAGGATGATATTTAATATTTAGATCATAATCTTTTAATAGTTCAAGCCACCTTCTTTGCCTCATATTCAGCTTTTTTTGAGTAAATAAGTATTTTAAGCTTTTATGATCAGTAAAGATTTCACAAGATTCTCCATATAAATAATGTCGTCAAATTTTAAAGTAAAAATAATAGCTGCTAACTCCAAATCATGTGTCGGATAATTCTGCTCATAGATTTTTAGTTGTCGAGAAGCATAAGCTATGACTTTATCGTTCTGCATCAATACACAATCTAATCCTTTCTTGGAAGCATCACTATAAATGACAAATCCTCCATTACTAGATGGTAAAGTAAGAACTGGGACAGTTATCAATCGTTGCTTCAGATCTTGAAAACTCTGCTCACATTCACTACTCCATTCAAATTTTATTCGTTTCTGAGTTAAGCGGATTAGAGAAATTGCAATTTGAAAAATTCCTTGATGAATCTTCTATAATAACCAGTCAAGCCTAAAAAGCTTCTAACTTTCGTCACATTAGTTGGATGAGGCCAATTCACCACGGCTTCTATCTTCTTTGGATCGACTGAGATTCCTTCCTTAGATATTACACGGCTGAAGAAAACAACACTATCCAATCAGAACTCACACTTGCTAAGCTTGGCGAAGAGCTTCTTTTCTCTCAAGGTCTGAAACACAATCCTTAAATGTCTCTCATGTTCCTCTATATTTTTAGAATAAACTAGGATATCATCAATAAAAACAACAACGAATTGATCCAGATACGGCTTGAAAATCCTGTTCATCATATCCATAAAAGCAGTCGGTGCATTGGTTAGTCCAAAAGACATTACTAAAAATTCATAATGGCCATACCTGATTCTAAATGCAGTCTTAGGTACATCTTCATCTCTAATTCTTAGTTGATAATAGCCTGATCGTAAGTCAATTTTGGAGAAAACTTGTGCACCCTGAAGTTGATCAAATAAGTCATCTATTCGAGAAAGAGGATATTTATTCTTTATGGTTACCTTGTTCAACTCCCGATAGTCAATGCATAAATGCATGCTCCCATCTTTCTTTTTTACAAATAACACAGGAGCTCTCCAGAGTGATGTACTTGATCGGACAAACTTTTTATTCAAAAATTCTTGCAGTTGATCCTTTAATTCTCATAATTTTACGGGAGCCATCCGATAAGAAGGTTTTGATATAGGTCCGATCCCTGGTGTGATATCAATTTTAAATTCAACCTCACGATCTGGAGGCAGTTCGGATAGTTCATCTGAGAAAATATCAGAAAATTCTTTGACAATTGGGATATCATCCAACTTTATCTTTTCCTTCTCGGCGTCCACTCCATGGGCCAAAAATACTTTGCATCCTTTCCTCAAAGCTTTTCTTACGTTCATGATTGAGATAATACTCAAAGATTGTTTAGGTTCCGTATTATGAACTTCGCCTTGAAAGAAGAATTACGGTTCACCTGAAATTTGAAATATCATTCTTTTTCTAAAACAATCAATATGAGTATTTTTGGTACAAAGATAACCAGTTCATCCCAAGAATAATATCAAAATCATGCATATTTAACTGAATCAAATCTACTGCTAATTCTTTTTCTTCTATTTGGATTATGCAATACTTAAAAATAATGTTAGCAACAATAATATTTTTAAAAGGTGTGCTAACATATAATGGTTCGTTTAGTTTTCCAGGCACACAATTCAAAGAAGTAGCAAACTTGAGAGATATAAAAGAGTGAGAAGAGCCAGAATCGAATAGCATATGAGCATGAATAGAATTGACTGGGATAGTACCTGTCACCACTTGATCACTTGCGTTGGCCTCCTGTTGATTTAAAGCAAACACTCGTATATTCCTTTTCCATTTTTGATCAACTGGTTTGTTAGATCTAGAGTCATCTTTTTTCTTATTTGGGCAATCACGACCCATATGTCCTTTCTCCCCACATAAGAAGCATGCTCCTATCCTCTTGAGACAAGATCCATTATGATTTTTTCCACAATAGGAGCAGGATATAGATTCTTTCTTCTTATCAGAGTTATTATTTTTAAAATTTTTTTACTGATCCTTTAGATTTTCTACTGATCTAGATCTCTTCCTATCTCCTCTTTCTAGATCTGCTCTTTTTAATTCAGACTCCACTTTCAAAGCTCGCTCCAGTACATCCTTGTAGTTATTTAAAATATGTGAAGATAGACGAGACCGAATTTCATATCTTAGACCTTGTTCGAATCTGTTAGCTTTACTCCTTTCGAACTCCATAAGCTGGGGACAGAAGTGGCCTTGCTCATTAAATTTGTTAGCATATTCTAATACTGTCATATCATCTTTTTGCTTTAAGGCTAGAAACTCATTTTCTTTTACTAATCTCATTGTCCCAAAAAAATACTGATCATAAAATATCTTTTTGAACTCTTTCCAAGTGAGCTGATCATCATTATTCCCATAGACAGCTTTTATTGCAGTCCACTAAAACTCAGCATTCTCTTTTAATATAGGAATGGTTAATCTGACCTTCACATTCTCAGGGTATTGTAGGGCATCAAACATCTTCTCCATCTCTCGAATCCATATCTCTGCAGCCATAGGATCAGATCCACCCTCAAATAGAGATGGGTTGAGCCTTCTGAATCTCTCGTAGTATGACTCCATAGATAATGTAGGTCGAGGAACAGTTTGTGCCTGCTGCTGGATAAGCTGAGCCATCACTTGACATACACCAGCAATGTCCGTCTGTATGGCCGGTGCGTCAGGAGCCCACTTAACTGGTTGATTGGTAGCTCCCCGCGACGTCAACCTTGCTCCTCTTGTCCTAGCAGCCATATTTGCCAAGGTCTCGCCCTCCCTGTCGCTCATCGCTTCCTAGTCAAATACTAACATTATTACATTTTTATAACAGAGCTGTAGTATAGTTAATAATTTAAATCAGAGTCTAACAATACGTAACCTAACTACCCACTGTTAGGTTTTAAGTTCTATCCATGATTAAATCTATCGCTCTGATATCATAAAATATCACGTCCCAAATCCGGGACATAACACGGCCATGCTACCGAAGGATGGGCCCGTGATAATACGAAGCCAAAATTCATCTTCTTAAATATAATAATAGGTGCATCATAAATAAAAGTAATAATAAAGTTTAATTCAAATATTTAATTAAATCAAAACTGGTTCAGAGCATCTAAATCCAAAAATAAAATAATCCAAGCCCTAAAATTCATAATAGTTACAATATTAACATAAACTGAATTTTTAGTACAAAATATCTAAGCTTGCTTTGTCGATCCCCAAGCCTGGATTCCCTTTTTACCAGTCCTAGCTTTATTTCTCTGTACATGAAAAAGAAAATAAAAAGAATATAAGCTTCACTAGCTCAGTAAGTAGACTTTCGCTTCCTTACCGGATCAAGCATAAATTTTTTTATGATAATACATCATTTCGTAAATAATAATTATTGTGAAAATAAATATTTCATAGAGCATGAAATAAAATAAGTTATAAGCTCATCATACATGCATAAATCATGTATATTTCATAATCATGAATCATAAATCATTTTTATCATGTATTCACGTCATGTTTCAAAAAAATTACTCACAGATGTTCGTGCTAAAGTCACTATTATATCCGTGACAGGACCATGTTTCTTAATCGACAGAGTTCTTAATTCATGTGCCAACTTTATATCCGCTGGCAGGGTCATGTTTCATGTGGATGCTAGCTCCGAATATCGACCTTCTTGAAAGGATTCATTCATTGCTATCTGAGAGCTTTTGAAATCTTTGTATCTTTTTCTTAAAACATATATATACATAGATGGAAAACAATAAAATCTCATGCTTCATAATCATGCAACTTTTTATAAAATATATTCATGCAATCAATGCTCATAATAAAACATGCTTTTTCATATCACATATACTGATCTTTATTTTATGAAAAATATGACTTCATTAATAAGAGATCTTATGCATGAAAATCATAGAGATTTAAAAATAAATAAGGAGCATAAGATCTACATACCTCGATCATCCTAGACCTTTTAATCTTCCTTAAATGAATCAGACAGTTTTATTTAAAATATTAAATTATTATTAAATTTTATTTCATATATAAAATTATATAATATAAGAAGATGACCGACTTGATGATCAGTCTAATAAATCCCCCCCTTTCGGCTCTAAATTGATTTAAGATTATAGGTCCCTAGGAGTGAAGAAGATGGCATAATAGGAGATCCATAGGGCTTCTTAGAGAGAGAAAATTTTTAGAGAGAGAAAGTAGAGAGAGAAAGTTCAATTCTAGAGAGAGAAAAAAATGGTTTAGACTTAAGAGAGAGAGATGAGAGACACTTTCTCTCATAAGTATTTTTTTATTTTTTTTATTTTTTTTTCTTTTCTTTTTTCTTTTCTTTTCTTTTTCTTTTCTTTTTTTTTTTTCGTGGCCTTCTTTGGCCGAAACAGGAGACCTAGAGGTCCCCTTGCCTTTGATCGATCGATCATGGCCGTACCTCGCCCGACAGTGGCCGGCGGCAAGGGGCGACCCTCCCGAGCTCGGAGAGGCCAAAGCCAGCGGTCGGCGGTGACCGTCGGTGCTATAAAAATCAAGAGAAAGGGAGAGGCCGAACATAGCTTCCTTCTCTGATGAAATTCGATGACTCCTATCGCCGGCAGTCATGCCTACAGGCACAAAAAAGAAAGGAGAGAAGAGAAGAAGAGGAAGAAAGACTTACCTCAGCCTCCGATGACCCCCACCGGCGAGAAATTGCGGCGAGCACGAGTCGAGGGGCCGCAGCTTCAATCAAAAAATCGGAGAGGAATACCGGCGATCATCGGTGATTGCTATGTCCTCTCTTAGAGGAGAGGAGGGGATTCTTATAGGGCTCATTTTAGGATCCTTTAATGGCCCTAGGACTTCGATTTCAATCAGAATCGGAGAAGGAGAAGACTCCGATCGGGAGTCTTCTTCTCTTTTTTTTTTTTTTTCTCGATGGGCTTAGTGGGCTTTAGGCCCAACGGGCCGGGTTATCACAGTTTAGCTCCTATGTAGCTCCGCAGAATGACATTGTTGCACCTTCCCAATTCTGCATCGTATCTTAGTGAGTCTAGATAATCTACAAGGTATTAGAGCCAAGTAGTTCAATGTGCATCCAAGTGGTTTGTTGCTTTGAGAGAAATTCGTTGAAACACTTCTTAGATTGGAAATCTTATGTTAGTGGTATGTTCAAGTTTGTGGTTCAGTGTGGTTTGAGAGTTTCCAATAATTTGTTATGCCCTCATGCAAACTTATGAACTCCCAATTGTATAGCTAAATTCACCACTATCAAGATGTCCCTTTTTTTTTCTATTATTTGCCTACTTAAACTGAACGGCACCAATTTTCTATATATGTTTGTTTTTTTTTTTTTCCCACTGTTTGCCTACTTCCTAAATATCATAGATGTTTCGTGCTAAGAGTATGGTATAACTAAAAGCTACTTGTATATTAACATAAGATAGTTGAGAAATCATATTAATTTATCTCCTATCCACACAAAATCACATATGGTGGGGTTTGTGCCATACATCGCTATCGAGCCAAAAGCAAGTCCACAAGCACACAGAGGGTTTATTTAAGTGAACAGAGTGATTTTAACAGGTAGAATTGGATATCCTGAAGTACTCAAAATATATTCATAGCTATGGGTAATGTTGAGCACGTACCTATAGACTATTGATATGGATAGTAATTTCATGTGGTTTCTTCTTCACCAAGATGAAACCTTACACTAATACCCATGCGTGCCATTTACTCTACATGGCTAGCATGGGCAATCCACCTTACTATGCACTATTAGCTTTAAATTTGAGAAATTGATGCGTGAGCTTGCAAGTATAACTCCTCGAGCTTCGACCACAGCACCATCTGAAAAGTTTCGCTCAATACATGGATCACCACCTCATCCATCAGGTACATGCGGATGGTGCTCACCGTCTGCATCTGTAGTCATTTTCAATCCCGTACACCATGATGGCCGGCTTCTCATCGCATAAGAGAGCATCGATCAATCCCTGTTGGATGAGCACGTCCTTCACCCTTGTCTGCCACAAAGAGAAATTGCTCTTACCATCGAACTTGTTGATTTCCATCTTGATTGTTCCTGTCTTCTCCATCTTCAGTCTTGCTCACCACCGCTGCAATCTGCAGCCTTGTACCGCTTTGCTCTGATACCACTTGTTGGATGGATGTCTGGTCAGGACACCACCTCTCAAGACCTTTTCAGTACCACGCGATGCAGCAGAAAGCAAGAAGAAACAAAATAAAAATAATCAAAATACGTGAATCAGCCACAAAAGAGCTCGCCTCCACGGGACATGCAAACTTCACTATGAAAAAAAAATTTTACAAGAGGAGATCTCACCCTCAATCCTCGTACATCCAATTTCTCTCTCACTAGAAGTTTCTCTCACAAAAGCTCTCTCTCTTGGGAGACCCCCTGAACCTTTGAAGTGCCTGATGTCCGCTGTCCAAAAGCCTCTCCAGAGCCCTGCTCTTGCTTCTCTTCTCAGCGTCACAACCCTCTCTCTCTTCTTCGGGTTACGTACGGCGCATCCACTGGAGAAAGCCAAAACCACACCCCTCTGTTTACTGTTTTCAGCCTTTTATAGGGCTTAAACCCAATTAGAGAGGGATTAGGAGCCCTAAACAAAGCCAAATAATCCCTTGGACTGTCGGATCAAGATCGGAAGCCACCCATGCCGTCCGATCGCACTTCGGTCCACAGAATAGTATCGTAAACCATAAAAAATACGTGAAAAATACCCACGCGGTCCACAGGCCCAGCCGTAGACCGTCCGGTCCACGGTGGACCGGGGTGCAGGGCCCAGGCAAGGCGCTTGGGCCTGGGCCGGCCCGCGCGCGGGGGCCTGAGCCGCGTGTCCGACTGGACCGCCCGCCCGCCTGGGCCACGCACCGCCGCCGCTCCGCCGGCCGCCGGCGGTTCTCCACCACTTCGGATCTCGTACCGACTTCAAAAGCTCGTATCTCCTCCATCCGAGCTCCGTTTGGGATGATCTTAGTCTTGTTGGACTCCATTTTTCACCGCGAACCTCGTTATGGGCTCAATATGGGCTGAATCTCGAGGTGTCAAATCCTAACATTTACTCTTCGGAAACTGCATCAAACTTGACTCACTTTCAGTGCCTTTGGAAACTGGGTATGCCTCAAAAAGTCAAATCATTCTGATGGAAACTTTTATGGTTGAAATCTCCCTGCAAATGGGAATTGAACCATAGGGGAATTTTATCTGACAATATAATCTCTACTGTGATTATTGTTATCAGCCAGTAGAAAATCGCAGCATGTATTTGTGAACTGTTCCTTTGCCAAGCAATGCTGAAATCAGTTGGCTCCGTCATGTGATTTGCCTTTTGTTCTAAACACTTTACCGGCTTTGGTGCAGCCATTACCACAGCCAAGGTAGAGAAAGGACTGAAAGCTATTGTAGCTTACAAGGCAGGGTTAATTTGGTTTGCAAAGAATAGCAGATCCATTATTTAAAAATGAGGTGGTTAATCAAGTGATGGAAAATTCACGCATTTCTTGCTCCTTTCAGAATGGCCATGTGGTAGGAACTAGTTGGCTGACGTAAGAACTTGGTGGTCCATTCGTGGCAGGTTTGATTGCTTAGTTGTGCCACGCACGTTAGTTCGGTTAGTTCTGAGGTATATCAAATATATTTTGGGATTATTATTTCCAGCTATATAAATAAAAATCTTGGATAATCTTAAGCCCTCACTATAGGAGCAACACGATATGGCTTGTGTAGGCTTGTTCTCGACCCTATTTTTTCGGACTTCAATGTATCAAAATGCATGGGGAAGTAGGTTAATTAGATTTGACCCCCGCTACCTTTCACATGCATTACATGAGCCAAGAGCATTCTAAGAATGATTAAATGTATCAAAATTAAAATATTGACAACAGCTTTGCTTCTTGCCATCGCTACTAGTTTCGGTGTGGACCCTTCCTTCTGTCATCTTTGACAACCTTGTCCTCTATTCAGAGCAACTCAATAGCAAGTGGAAAAGCATTGAAAATGACATATCAAATTGAGATGGCGGCCTGGATCTGTTTACATGGTGAACCTGGAAGAGAGAATTGGAGAATGACAGGTTTTCCGGTGCAGGCCAAAGATACCGACCCAAGATCCAGGGTAAGCAACTATTAAATCAAGCTACAGTATCAAAAGAAATATTCAAAAAAAATAAAAATTAAAACAATAAGTTTGATTCTTTCTCACAAAAACATCTTACAAGAAAAGAATTCTCGCAACTAGTCACGCCACTCCCTCTCTCGTACTTAAACGCCATACATTCTCTCTCATAATCAAAGATGACATACCACTATTTTCCGCTGAAAGACAAATTTTAGTTTATTGGGCCTAAGGCTCAACATAACTAACACAGATCAGCACTAAAAAAGTAAAAAAAAAAATATTTTAGTTAATCTATGAGTTGGCGTATATGATGACTCCAACAAATATTTGATACAAGGATTCTCTACTGTACATCACATGATGTGATGTACAGCACGATAATCATGCATAACGAGTTGCGTGATGCACGAGCTGTGTGATGCATGTCGAGTATCTATGGTACGGTGGATGGTGCATAATGTATCATATCGCATGGTACATCACATAACAAAAAAATTGTGTCCATTTGGTACACATACTAAGTTATTCATGAAAATCCAAGCTTAATGGGACCATCTCATGATATATTCTTTTTCCTTTAATTTTTAGTGATTCAAGGAGTCTATAAAATCCATGCCATCTAAAGAACACAAACCAATACCATATCGTTAGATGTACATGTCATTGGACACCATTAGTTATTTCCATTTGCAAATTAAATGACGCGGATACATTTGCTCACGAAGTCACCTTCCTGATACTCGTCTCATTAAATAAATATACACCATATATATTAACTCATATGAGAGATAACCTCCTCCATCATACCGGAGGTTCATATGTACAATTAAAAAATATATATGAAATTCGAGGATTCCAACAACATATACTAGTTTCAAGGGCCTGATAGGTGTCACAGACCAAGCATTTCATGCATTTGTATCAACCGCTTCATGCGCATTTTCTTTTCTTGGAAGGACCCAAAAGAGCTAGAGAGTTACCAAATTCTCTGGAACTTGCAGATTAGGTGAAAAAGAAAGACATTTTTTCAGACTTCTATGGAAGCAAAAGGAATACCTAACCATTAGATTTATGACACTAGTACATGTCCCAATCATTCATATACATTCACTGCACATGACAAAATCTATAAAAAGAGGTCTTATTTACAAATTAAGTAAGAAGTTGTAAGAGTTCTCTAATGAAATATTGTTTTCTATTCTCTCAAACTTTTTAAAAGTTCTAGCTTGAGGGATTAAAACAACAGATTGATATAGAGATGATTGTGGAAAGCTTTAGAGACGATTGTGGAAAGCTTCTAAGAGCAGTATGGGTGTTTGAGAAAATATTAAGCCCATGATGTAGAATAGCTGTAGAATGGCATGCTATCTGAAGAGATCATTCATGCCGGCCCAAAATTCAGAACAAATACCAAATACAATACACACACACGCGCGCGCACGCGCGCGCACACACACACACACACATATATATATATATATATATATGTGTGTGTGTGTGTGTGTGTGTGTGTGTGTGTGATAATCCGGCCCAATTGGGCCCAAAACCAGCCCACAAAGCCCACCAGAAAAAAAAAAAAAACAGAGCAGGAAGACTCCCGATCGGAGTCTTCCACTTCCCTGTTTCCGATCAAAAATTGGAGTCCTAAGGCCATTAAAAGATCCTAGGACGAGCTCTATAAGAATCTCCCTCTTCTCCTCTAAGTGTAGATCCATCAGCCACCGACGATCGTCGGAGTTTTTCTCTGATTTTTTCGATTGAAGCCGTGGCGTTTCGACCTGTGCTCGCCGCGATTTCACGTCGGTGGGGGTCATCAGAGGTTGTGGTAAGACCTCCTTCCTCTTTCCCTCTTCTTCCCCTTCTTCCGGTGCCTGTGGGCATGATTGCCGGCGACGGATGTCGTCGGATCTTGTTGGAAAAGAAAACACTGTCCGGCCTCTTCTTTCTCCAATTTTTCGGCACCGACGGTCACCACCGACCGCCGGTACAGGCCCCTCCAAACTCGGGGGAAGACCGCCCTTGCCGCCGGCCACCGTCGGGCAAGGCGTGGCCGTGAACGGCCGGTTTAAGGAACGGGAACCTCTAGGTCCCCTGTTCCGGCCAAAGAAGGCCACGAAAAAAAAAAAAGAAAAAAAAAAAAAAGAAAAAAAAAAAAGAAAAAAGAAAAAAAAAGGGTCTATGAATCCTGTATCGAGTCATGCCTTCATCTTATAGAAGCTCATATTGACTCTAACAAGATGATCTGAAGTTGCTTTGATATTCGTGCTGTATGTCAACCTCATCTGATCATATCAAAGATCTTTCAAGTTTATTATTAAAGAACCCTATTGATTGATCTTGACTTTAATTCGATCTGTGCTACATGATTTCTTGATCAAATCACTTAAATCTGACCCTCAGATCAGAGATCCTGAATTGCTCTGGTATCTGGATGGTCCGACACATCCGGTGAACAGTCCTCTTTCCTTATGATTTAATCTTATTATATTTATGAAATAGAAATTGATAATGATTTGATATTTTAAATAGGATTAGCTGATTCTTCTAACAAAATCTGAAGATCTTAGATGAACGAGGTAAGTGGATTTTAAGCTCCTTATTTATTTTGAAATGATCATGCTTTTATGTAAAGAATTGCTATTGATAAAATCATAATTTTTCATAAAATAAGGATCGGCATATGCGATATAAAAAAGAATGTTTTATTATGAGCATTGATTTCATGAATATGTCTTATGAAAATAGCATGATTATGAAGCATGAATTTCATTGTTTTTCCATCTACGTATATGTATGCTTTAAGAAAAAGAAATAATGATTTCAAAGGCTCTCAGATAGCTATGAATGAATCTCTTCGGGAAGGTCGACATCCGGAGCTAGCATCCACACGAAACATGGCCCTGCCAGCGGGTATAAAGTTGGCACATGAATTAAGAACTCTGTCGATTAAGAAACATGGCCCTGTCACGGGTATAATAGTGACCTAAGCACGAATATCTGTGAGAAATGTTTTGAAACATGACATGAATACATGATGAAAATGATTTACGATTCATGATTGTGAAATATACATGATTTATACATGCATGATGAATTTATAACCTGTTTTGTTATATACTCTATGAAATGCTTTATTTTATATTACCTGCTATTTTCTAAATATTGCATTATCATGAAAAAAACTTATGGTTGATCCGATAAGAAAGTGCAAGTTCTACTTACTGGGCTAGTGTAGCTCATATTCTTTTTGTTTTCTTTTTATTTGAACAGAGAAATAAGGTTGGGATCGGAAAAAGGAATCCAAACTTGAAGATCGGCATAGCAAGCTTAAAAATTTGACAGCATAAGTTTAATTTATTTTATAATCATGGATTTGTAATTATTTATGAATGTTGAGATTCGGGTTAGTACTTGCTTTTGGATTTAGATGCTCTGAATCCATATTGGTTCGATTATTTGATGAATAATATAATTGAAACTTTTGATTTGATGGATTTTAGATGATTATGATGGATTGGCTTCGTATTATCGTGGGTTCCATCCCTCGATAGCATGGCCGTGTTATGTTCCGGATTTGGGGCGTGACAATATATATATATATAGGAACATAAGAGAAAAAAATAATTAATTTAGAAAAAAAAATTGGGAGAGAAAAACAAATTCATTCAAAAGAAAAATAAGATCAAAATAATAAATTTGCTTCCCTCACAAAAAAAGTTTCACGTACAAAAATAATTTTTTTCTTCTCTTTTTTTCACATCTTTTATACTTTTCCATACAACAAAAGAGACACCAAATGTCCCTTTAAATAGAGCATCACATGAGTGGAATATTTAACTCCTACATGAACTCAAAAATAAAAATTCATTGAAATATAAAGTCTACAAATTTTAGAAAAAAATTATTAAATAGAGTAATACTAGAATTAGAATCTTGAAGTTATTAAAACTAATGATCAACTAAAAAAAAAATTCTAATTGGACTAGAATTTGGCAATGAATCTCAACAGTAGCCTCATAATTTTCTTTCTTTTTCTTTTGTTTCTTGATTTGATTATTCTCTTTCCTAAATGGCTTCTGAAACTAAATTCAATAAGTCATCACCCATGCATAAATTACAGCGAAGAACAAAAGATTTTGGCTTACACATATGGAAGGAAGAATTTGAAAGAGAGAGGAATCCTTTTTTTTCTTTTTTCCTTGTGGAATGATATTGAAAAGTCAATGACAAAGGGTTCCATTATCATGAGAAAAACCATACGATGTAGACTCTAGTCGATTCAAGCTTCTACCAATCTGACATAAAATTTTTAGTTGGATCAAGTTAGCTGGTGAGCTGATGGATCAATCCAACCATAAATCAATATACACAAATATATCTATATTGATCCTTTTTACCCTTCTTTTTTTTTATCCATTTTTATATATTGGTTCATGTTTGGACTGATCTACCACTGAGCTGGTGGACCTAGTCCAACAAATATTTTTTTCCATCTGATAAAAATTTTAATATGAAAGATAAAGCTATTAGTTTGAGGGAACAAAGCAGCGGCAGAACGGTATAAAGACCAATATGGATATTCTACCAAAAAAAAAAAAAAAATGACCAATATGGATACGTAAAACTTTTTTGGATTTGATTATAATATTTCGTAAATGGCTTCTAAAGATAAATTCAACAAGTCACCGTCAACGCACGTAGGGAAGAAAGCCCGTGAACGAGAAAGCAGTCTTTTTTTATGTTTTTCCTTGGCAGACCGACTTTGAAATGTTTTTCCTTGGCAGACTGACTTTGAAAAGAAAAAGCGATGCCGTGTTGACGCCACTGGATTTTAACTCCTAGCAATCTGATGTGAAATTTTTAATTAGAACAAATTTGTTGATGAGTAGGTGGAACAGTCGAACCGCGGACTGATACGGACAAACATATCCCTATTATCTTTTTTCTTTTTGTTTCTTTTTTTATTCGCCTTTGCAAATTAATGTTGGCTTTTAATCCAAGAAATTAAGATGCAAGGTTACGGAGAAATCTCGTTTAGTCTATAAATGTATCTCAATTCTCCACCTAGGTTCCTCCAACTCTCACAGGTGATTCCAAGTAGAGCTTAAGCAGAAGGCAATCCATATGGAGGTAACGATGCTCTTGCTGTCTCTCCTTTTGTTTCTAAACTCCTTCAACCATTTCAGGTTTGCTGCTACTGCCCGGACTCTGTTCACCGATGAGACAGATCTGCTTGCTCTGCTTGCATTCAAAGATGGAATAACCAGCGATCCCTCTGGAGTTCTAAGCACATGGAATGCCACCACCCATTTCTGTGGGTGGGAGGGAGTCACGTGCGGCAGGAAGCACCAGCAGAGGGTCATAGCCTTGGACCTCAGCTCCCGGGGATTGGTGGGCTCTCTTACGCCAGCCATAGGAAATCTCACTTTCCTCAGAAAAATCAACCTCCAAAACAATAGCTTCTTTGATAGCATCCCTTCCCATATCGGTCATCTGCACCGGTTGCAGCGACTAAACCTGAGCTTTAATTCATTCGTGAGAGGGATCCCTGTTGAGCTGTCCAATTGTTCTGACCTCAGACGACTTGACCTGAGCAACAACCCTCTTGCAGGGAGAATACCACATGAGCTCAGGTCACTAACAAAGCTCGAGTATCTACTGCTCGAGACAAACAACATCACAGGAGTCATCCCACCTTGGATTGGGAATCTTTCTTCGCTCTATGCGCTTACACTGTATTCAAACTCCTTGGAAGGAAGCATCCCAGAGGAACTAGGCAACCTTGCAAACCTAAGATTCTTTCAAGTGTCTGCAAACTTGCTCTCCGGTATCATTCCCTTGCGCCTCTACAATTTCTCATACTTGTATCTTTTCAACGTGGCTGGCAACCAGCTGCAGGGTAGCCTTCCACCAACCCTGGGCAATACACTTCCTAGACTTAACTATCTTTGTTTAGGTGGTAACCGGTTTGAAGGACCCATTCCAGCTTCATTAGGCAATGCCACCAGAATTGTAGACCTTGATGTCTATGAAAACAATTTTAGTGGACAGGTGCCTTCAAATTTGGGAAGATTGCAAGGTCTTTACCACATCAATCTCGGTAGCAACCAGCTCGAAGCAAGTCATGCTAATGGATGGGCATTCATCGACTCTTTAACCAACTGCAGTTTTTTACAGATATTGGGCCTAAACATCAACCTGCTTGGTGGTATATTGCCAAAATCAATCACGAATCTCTCCATAGAACTCCAGCTTCTGACAGTGGAATCTAACCATATATCGGGGAACATTCCTTCTGGGATTGAAAACCTATTCAATTTGTATGCATTGGGGTTTGAGAATAATCTACTCACTGGTAACATCCCAGAAGATATCGGAAAACTTCATATGCTGCAGGTTCTTTCCTTGGGTAGAAACAGGTTAACAGGGACCCTTCCATCCTCCCTCGGCAACCTCACCCAGTTGAATAGACTCTACTTAGACAGTAATGCCTTTGAAGGACCCATACCTTCAAGTCTGGGAAATCTCCAACATTTAGCAGATCTACACCTATCCCAAAACAATCTTAGTGGTAGCATCCCAAACGAGATATTCAACCTTTCTTTCCTATCAAATTATATGGATTTTTCGGACAACTATTTGACTGGGGAACTACCATTGGATGTTGGCAGCATGGTAAATGTCAGAGCATTAGTTTTTTCTGGAAACAAGTTGTCAGGTGAGATACCTGGCACATTTGGCAATTGCGAGGTCTTGGAATACCTCTTCGTTGACAATAACTTCCTCCAGGGGACCATTCCTCCATCTTTGGGTGACATTAAAGCACTTGAATATCTCGATCTCTCGCACAATAACCTGTCAGGTCCCATACCTGAATTGCTAGAAAACTTACACTTATTGGAATATCTCAATCTGTCTTTCAACCATCTGGATGGTGCAGTGCCGACAAAGGGAATCTTCAACAATGCGCCTGCTATCTCGCTAATTGGCAATTATGGGCTCTGTGGAGGTATACCAGAACTTCACTTCCCTGCATGTCCCAAAAAATCATCAGAAAAGAGTGGAAGGTCTCATTTGGTTCGAGTACTGATACCAATGATTAGTGCTATTTTGTGTTTGACACTGATCTTTCTCCTCGTTTTCTTATATTGGAAACAAAAGCCAAGAAAGGACACGAGATCATCTGCATCTTCCTTGGATGACAAATATCCAAAAATATCTTACAGGGAATTGGCTGAGGCAACTGATGGATTCTCCTCCACCAATCTTATTGGCACAGGAAGATATGGCTTGGTCTATAAAGGGTCTTTACTTCACGACGATGCAGCTGTTGCTGTGAAGGTTTTTAACCTGCAACAATTAGGAGCTATCAAGAGTTTCATAGCTGAATGTGATGCTTTAAGAATCATCCGACATCGTAATCTGGTCAAGATCATAACATTGTGCTCCAGTGTTGATTTTAGAGGCGATGATTTCAAAGCTCTGGTTTTTGAATTCATGCCTAATGGGAGTTTAGAAGATTGGCTGCATCCAGGAATCAATGAGCAGCGAATGATGAACAGTTTAAATTTACTTCAGAGGTTAAACATAGCCATTGATGTTGCCGAAGCACTGGATTATCTTCATCACAATTGTCAACCACCAGTTGTTCACTGTGATTTGAAGCCTGGTAACGTTCTTCTTGATGCTGACATGGTTGCTCGTGTAGGGGATTTTGGGTTGGCAAAAATCCTTTGTGAAGCTATGAGCATGTCTTTGCAAAATTCAGCAAACTCAACTGACGTCATAAGGGGAACAATTGGGTATGTTGCTCCAGGTAATTCTAGATCATAACAAAACAAAGCTTTAATAGTATTTTTTTCCTTTTTTTTCTTTTTCTAGAAGAGAATGGTTAATTTGTTTTATATCATGGTTTTAGTTTTCCTAGGCTTATGCAGTGCTAACTCTGAAATGTATGCACCGTAGAGTATGGGGCAGGGGGACAGATATCTACATCAGGTGATGTGTATAGCTACGGATTCCTTCTTTTGGAGATTTTTACAGGAAAGAGACCTGTTGATGATGCATTTAGAAATGGATTGACCCTTGATAGTTTTGTTAAGATGGCATTTCCTGATAGGATTGAGGAAATTATTGATCCATTGTTGCTGATCCAAGATGATGATGACCCGAGAGGAAGCACTACTAGGAGCCTTCACCAATGCTTAGTAGCTGTGATAAGAGTCGGCCTATTGTGCTCAACATTATCTCCAGGTGAACGAATGAACATGAGAGACGTGGCCACTGAAATGCATGCAATTAGAAACGCCTATTTTGGGCGTAGCGAATCATGAAAAGAGAAGGCAAAGACCACACCAACCTTTGGCTCAATATTTATAATGGTAATAGGATCAAACTAGTCACGACATGTCACAAGTTTCATTGGATATCACAAGTTTAATTGTATTAAATGTCATGATGCATAAGAATTTTTATTAAGTTGTTGGAAAGGAAAGATAACTTTTATTGATCTCAGACAAAAACACTTTCTTTTTTGTTTCATTCTTTTCGACCATTCTTCATTAGGGGATTTGAGATGATTAAATCATTTTCCATTTTCGTGGAATGTTTGTAGTTGGCAAGTTAGACATTTCCTCTATAATAGCAGGTTAGGTCAGGAACTGTTCAAATTTTTTAACTGATAGAAGGCTGACACATTCTAAACCCACCCTGCAACACGACTGATCATGTGGCAATGGCCATCTTAGCCAGGTAAATGAATTGTAAGCAAGTACCTTGCATCATTTATCAAGCAAAACCCCTATTAGGATTTGGTAATGGCTACTTCAGGTTATAATGGCTCATTCCTTTACCAAATGCTAGAAACATATCGAACAAAATTGCAGTAAGGTATGGAACGGCGAACTTCTTACAGCTGACAACTATCAGAAATTATTGGCTTACTTGCGACAGATGAAGTAGATAATGACTTAAAAATATGATTTTACCATGTAACAGATCAATAAAATTATCTTCACAAACAAGCACCGGCAACTAGATTGATAAGAGTGTAAAGTGAAGTTGGCCCCTACTAATTTCATTCAATATCAAACGTGGAGTAACCATGATGGTTTCAAGGTCTAAACATGATCTCAGATGCAGCAGGATGCATGTGACTCCAATGCGTGGAGGTTGCACTTCATCCAGTCACAGTTTAGCTCCTATGTAGCTCTGCAGAATGACATTGTTGCACCTTCCCAATTCGGCATCGTATCTTAGTGAGACTGGATAATCTACAAGGTATTAGAGCCAAGTAGTTCAATGCGCATCCAAGTGGACTGTTGCTTTGAGAGAAATTCGTTGAAACACTTCTTAGATTGGAAATCTTATGTTAGTGGTATGTTCAAGTTTGTGGTTCAGTGTGGTTTGAGAGTTTCCAATAATTTGTTATCCCTTATGCAAACTTATGAACTCCCAATTGTATAGCTAAATTCACCACAATCAAGATGTCCCTCTTTTTTCTATTATTTGCCTACTTAAACTGAACAGCACCAATTTTCTATATATGTTTGGGGTTTTTTTTTTTTTCCACTGTTTGCCTACTTCATAAATATCATAGATGTTTCGTGCTAAGAGTATGTGTTAGGATTTGACGTCTCAAGATTCAGCCCACATTGAGCCCACAGCGAGGTTCGCGACGAAAAATGGAGTCCAACGAGACCAAGATCACCTGAAACGGAGCTCGGATGGAGGAGATACGAGCTTTTGAAGTCGGTACGAGAATCGAGGCGGTGGAGGACCGCCGGCGACCGGCGGCGGGCGGCAGCAGCACGGCCGCAGGCGGCGGCGCGCGGGATGCGCGACCCAGGCCCGCGGCCCAGGCGCGCGTAGGCCCGCGCACAGGTGCAGCCCAGGCCCGCGCGTGCGGGCCGGCCCAGGCCCAGGCGGCCTGCTGGCGCCTTTGTCCCGGTCCACCGTGGATCGGGCGGTCCACGGCGGGGCCTGTGGACCACGTGGATGTTTTCCATGCATTTCTCGCAGTCCACGACACTATTCCGTAGACCGGAGTGCGATCGGAGGGCCCAGGTTATTTTCGATGACGATCCGACGGTTGAGGAGATTGATTTGGCTTGTTTAGGACTCTTAAACCTAATCTAATTAGGTTTAAACCCTGTTTAACCCTTTAAAAAGGGTACTGTGACGAACAGAGGATGTGAGGGGTTCGGATTTCTCGCCGTACAATGCCGTACGAACCCGAGAAGAGAGAGAGAGGCGGAAGCGTTGCTGTGAGAGAAGGAGCAGGGCTCCTGGACAGCGGTCGCCAGGCACTTCAGGGGTTTTAGGGGAGGTCTCCAAGAGAGAGAGAGCTTTTGTGAGGAAAACTTCTAGAGAGAAAGAATTGGGTGTACAAGGGTTGAGGGTGAGGTCTCCTCTTGTAAAATTTTTTTTCATAGTGAAGTTTGCATGCCCCGTGGAGGCGAGCCCTTTTGTGGCTGATCCACGTATTTTGATTGTTTTCTTTTTGTTTTGTTTCTTCTTTCTTCCTGCTGCATCGCGTGGTACTGAAAGGATCTTGGGAGGTGGTGTCCTGGCCAGACATCCACCCAACAAGTAGTATCAGAGCCAGGTTGTACAAGGACGCTGATTGCAGTGGTGGTGAGCAAGACTGAAGATGGAGAAAACAGGAACAATCAAGATGGAGATCAACAAGTTCGATGGTAAGAGCAATTTCTCCTTGTGGCAGGTAAGGGTGAAGGACGTGCTCATCCAACAGGGGTTGATCGATGCTCTCTTGTACGATGAGAAGCCGACCACCATGGAGGTGCGAGATTGAAAACGGCTACAGATGCAGGCAGTGAGTACCATCCGCATGTACCTGACGGATGAGGTGGTGATCCATGTGCTGAGCGAGACTTTCCCGATGGTGCTATGGTCAAAGCTCGAGGAGTTGTACATGGCGAAGTCTCTCACCAACACTCTTTTCCTCTGGAGGCAGTTTTACCAACTGCGGATGACTGAGAGACAGAGCGTGCAGGAGCATCTAAGCCACTTCCAGAAGATTCTCACCGACCTCCTCAGCGTTGGCGAGAACGTTGAGGAGAAGACCAGGGCACTGGTTTTGCTGGCGTCGCTTCCACCTTCATACGAGTCCTTGGTGACTGCTCTTCTAGTGGGGAAGAGCACTATCAAGATGGACGAGGTCACCGCGGCGATACTCCAGAACGAGGTTCTCAGGAGGGAGAACCCAGCCTCGAGCTCAAGTGGCGGTAGCTCAGCTTTGGTGGCTTCTGGAGGTGCAGGAGGTAGTAGACGGAGTGACAGGAGATCGCAACGAGGGCGATCTAAGTCCAGAAGGGACTTGAGCAAAACCAGGTGTTACCGATGTGAGGAGTTGGGGCATCTAGCCAGAAATTGCCCTCAACTGAAAAATCGGACGGTGACTGCTGTAGCGACGGCCGACAGTGATTCAGATGGAGATGTCCTAGAGATATCTGATGAGGTATCTACTTCTTCCCAGCAGTGGATATTAGATTCTGCATGCCCCTATCATGTGTGTTGCAGAGAGGAGCAGTTTGACTCCCTGGAGAACAGTGAGAGCACTGTATATCTGCCGGATGGATCGAGCTGTGCGATCAGAGGCATTGGGACGGTCAGCTGGAGGACACATGACGGTGCAGTGAGGAGATTGGGGGAGGTCCGATACATACCCGATTTCAGATGGAATCTTATCTCACTTAGCAGACTGGATTCGAGAGGCTACAGGACGGTAGCTGGTGGAGGAATCTTGAGGGTGCTATGCGGCAATAGGATTGTGCCGGAGGGGAAGAAGGGGAGCAGAGGATATTATTACCTAGCAGGGAGTCCAGTGCGAGGTGGAGCTCCAGGAGGCGGATCGAGCACGAGACAGGAAACTCGGGAGGATGAGAGGCGACGTCGCAAGGTGAGATTCCTATTACCGCAGGATGATGCCCCAAGCAGGTCTCAGGTCAGAAGGAGCACAGCATACGACGGAGATGGGATCAAGCAGCCTGGCTCGACTCCCATGTTTGCCCATCCATGATCAGCAGGCGATTGCCCCGGGGCATGGGGGCGAGGAGATCCAGAAGCTCTCGGAGTTTGGAGGAGGTCGAATATCGAGTCGAGGTGGAGATTGTTAGGATTTGATGTCTTGAGATTCAGCCCACATTGAGTCCACAGCGAGGTTCGCAGCGAAAAATGGAGTCCAACGAGATCAAGATCACCTGAAACGGAGCTCGGATGGTGGAGATACGAGTTTTTGAAGTCGGCACGAGAATCGAGGTGATGGAGGACCGCCGGCGACCGGCGGCGGCAGCGCGGTCACAAGCGGCGGCGTGCGGGATGCACGACCCAGGCCCGCACGGGATGCGCGACCCAGGCCCGCGGCCCAGGCGGGCGCACGGCCCAGCGGGGCGGGCGGGCCAGGTGGGCGCGCGGCCCAAGCGCGCGCAGGCCCGCACACAGGCGCGGCCCAGGCCCACGCGCGCGGGCCGGCCCAGGCCCAGGCGGCCTGCTGGCCCCTTTGCCCCGGTCCACCGTAGACCGGGCAGTCCACGACGGGGCCTGTGGACCGCGTGGGCATTTTCCACGCGTTTCTCGTGGTCCACGGCACTATTCCGTGGACCGGAGCGTGATCGGAGGGCCCAGGTGATTTTCGGTGACGATCCAACGGTTGAGAAGGTTGATTTGGCTTGTTTAGGACTTTTAAACCTAATCTAATAGGTTTAAACCCTGTTTAACCCTTTAAAAAGGGTACTGTGACGAACAGAGGATGTGAGGGGTTCGGATTTCTCGCCATACAACGCCGTACGAACCCGAGAAGAAAGAGAGGCGGAAGCGTTGCTGTGAGAGAAGGAGCAGGGCTCCTGGACAGCGATCGCCAGGCACTTCAGGGGTTCAGGGGGGTCTCCAAGAGAGAGAGAGCTTTTGTGAGGGGAACTTCTAGAGAGAAAGAATTGGGTGTACAAGGGTTGAGGGTGAGGTCTCCTCTTGTAAAATTTCTTTTTCATAGTGAAGTTTGCATGCCCCGTGGAGGCGAGCCCTTTTGTGGCTGATCCACGTATTTTGATTGTTTTCTTTTTGTTTTGTTTCTTCTTTCTTCTTGCTGCATCGCGTGGTACTGAAAGGATCTTGAGAGGTGGTGTCCTGGCCAGACATCCACCCAACAGTATGGTATAACTAAAAGCTACTTGTATATTAACATAAGATAGTTGAGAAATCATATTTATCTCCTATCCACACAAAATCACATATGGTGGGGTTTGTGCCATACATCGCTATCGAGCCAAAAGCAAGTCCATAAGCACACAGAGGGTTTATTTAAGTGAACAGAGTGATTTTAACAGGTAGAATTGGATATCCTGAAGTACTCAAAATATATTCATAGCTATGGGTAATGTTGAGCACGTACCTATAGACTATTGATATGAATAGTAATTTCATGTAGTTTCTTCTTCACCAAGATGAAACCTTACACTAATACCCATGCATGCCATTTACTCTACATGGCTAGCATTGGCAATCCACCTTACTATGCACTATTAGCTTTAGATTTGGGCAATTGATACATGAGCTTGCAAGTCGTCACTTGATGTAATAGGCATGCCTTGTTGTACTCTGGATGTTAGTAAATTTTTGGCCAAACCCATGTATTGACAATGATACTTTAGACAATATCATTGATAGAGTTCACAATGGTTTACTAGAATTAGATATGAGTGAGGGCCAAATAGTTCAACATAGAAACCATCATAATAGCATAGTGTCCATATTAGATAAAGACATAATTGGACATATGAGACATGATTGCAATTAACTCGAAAGGTTTTGAAAATAATTGCTTTCCAGAATTACTATAGTTCATGTGAATAGTTTTCATAAAATGAAGTCTCACATGGTCTAGGGTTCTATCGTATCATGAAACCGGATTGCTAAGGGTTCAATACTACAATATTCAATGGTATACGCATTGGAACAATAGAATGATGAGGCGGATTAGATTATAGGATGCAGCTTGTGTAGAAATAGGAGGCTCAAACAAGGAGGACATAAGAGGTAGGCCTTTGGAGAGCAAGAATCCGAGTTTACATATCCTAATAACATCGAGCATGTGTATCTACCACCATCAATTGGAATAAGTTTCCATTTGATTGTTCCCTCAATGATTGGATCAAAAGATGCAAATTTAAATGGGGAAGAGATTAGGCCTGAGAAATAGTCTGAAGACAAAGATTGGATTAGATTAGGTCAAGCAAGATGAAACTTGGGCTAGCCTAGGGGTGCAATCAAGCCTAGCCGAATAAACTAGCTAGAGGCTTGAGCTCGACTCAATTCAAAATACTTAAGCTCAAAACTCTATTGGAGATTGATTGAGCCTTAATATTCCAAGCTCGAGCTTGAATCAATAAAAAAAAAAAATAATACTCGAGCTTGACTCGACTTGACTCGAATATCAATCAAGCCATACTTGGATATGAGTTTGAGCTCAAATTCAATCCTTGGCCTACTCATATAATATAATATATATATATATATATATTATATAAATAAAAATAATATTATTACAAATATACATAAACTTGAATAGACCATAGTATCTAGTTACTCAAGCTTGACTCGAAAAATTATTTGAGCTGCTAGCACTTGAGCTCGATTCGAGTTTGATCATAGCCAAGTCAAGTCGAGTTTAGATCTAAGTTGAACTTGAATAGCTTGCAAATAGCTTGACTCATTTGCATCTCTAGGCTAGCCATTGGCTCACTTGGATATGATTCAAGTGAGGAGTGGCCAAAGTAGGAAGGTAGGCCGCCCCTGTCATTTGTAGCACCACTAGATGGTGTGCAATTAAAAGTTACATGGCCACCCCAAGGTCAGTGCCACAATATGGCTAGGAGTCATATCTAAACTCATATGATGAGTTTTATCAGATCTAGATCCTAATTGTAGTTTGGTTCTAGGATTTCCTATTGGATCTTTGAGACCTTATATTATTTGATAAGATATCTGATTTCTGACATTTCTCATTTTGTTTGGAGATGGTTTCCTTCCAATTGGTGAGCAGAACCTTGATCTTTTGCCTACAACCAAGTCGGAGTGTCCTCAATCAGAGCCACCAGTGATCAATCCTAATTAAGGCTGAAATCAGATTGGATACAAATAGGGCACCAGTGTATCCATATCTATTTTTGTTTCTTAAACAAATATAAATACGGATATGAATATTAGTTGGATGTAAAAATTCGTATCCATATTTATTTGAAATGGATGTGAATACAAGTTAGATACTAGAAGATGGATATAAATACAGATGTAAATCGTATAACTAAATTTTATACTATGGAATTAAAGATATTACTAAGTAGATGATAAATCAAATTAATAGCATATTAGTGTGGTTATGTATCTTTCTAATTAAAAGTTCATGAATACAATATAAAATTAAATAAGATGACAAATAGAATCAAATATTTGGATAATTCATATATAGATCAAATAATTGTGTATCTATATCTATTTTTCTTTGATGGATATAGATACGGATATGGATCGGATGCTCAAATTTCTATCCATATCTGGACAAATTCGGATACAAAAATGGATTTGGCATATATCACCCAATTCACTTTCACCCTTAACCCTAATAATTTATCTATATGGAAAGTCCTAGCTAGTCTAAATTTGATTCTGTTCCCTAAAATCTCAAACTTGCTCTCTTATTCGAATAAAGTTTGGTTCCTTATTCATAGAAGGACACCTCATCCAAGATTGTTATTTTAATAGAATTTTTTTTTTTTTTTGGTAAAGTTGTTATTTTAATAGGATTGGATCCTATTCAGGTACCTCTGACTCTACGTAGTCAAATATAGCTTTCCTATTCGATGATGTCCATTTCCAATCCTAATCAAATTGCGGTCTTAATTTTATTGTGCTTCAACCACTTGTACAACACCTTAAGGCACACCTAATTTGAAGAGATTAGTCCACATTGAAATATTGAATTTGGTGTGTAAGCAAAAATTGGCATGTCTGATAAGAATCCTAATTGGACTCTGATTCCAGCAAGCTTAATACTTTTTGAGATCAGGCACATTCGCTCATTGTCCTACCTAGTTGGACCTTTCTGGACTCCTAACCTAAGATAAATATGGTGGTGGCAACTGTCCAACTCGGTTGGTCCTAATTAGCCAACATTATGGCATGTGCATCTATAATTTTCTGCTCGATGGAGCACCATTTGGGCAACAACTTTTTGTTGAATGTTCCCTTCCAAGATCTGAAATTTTTTTCTGATGTTACCAACTTCTGATCTTGGTACCCAGCATGATGGATTTAGATCAGGAAAAGAAGGAATATAATACCAGCTTGGGTTAATCTAATACACCTAGTACAATTTGTACATGGGTGATTAGTATGTACACTCTTTTGCAACCTGATTTTACTGAATCAAAGTTTATATATAATGGTTGTTATCAGAGCCCCTGAATCACTGTTTAAAATCAATCTTTATAAGGATGGCACCAAATTTATTAGGATATCTTATCAAGTAATTAATATTAAATTAGTTATCCAATATAACCCAGTGAGATCATCATATGATGACTAGTTTCACTCAATACCTGTCACATGATTAGAGACGAGTATATGGACTATTTTAAAGACTCAGTTATTGGTTAGATTAATCTTTGACTAAAAGAAATTAATCTAGATATTTCTTTTCTTAATTTTTATTTCGAATTTTGTTATGATTGGAAACTTGAAGACAGGCTAGTTCCAGGGATAGATTTGCTTAATTAATTAGAAAATTATCTGAGCTTTACATTTGTTTCTCATCATTATTAAATCTGAGAATAAAAGATAGATATTTATTTCAAAATCAGGTACTGCTGAAATAATTGGTGAACTAGATGGTTTTCACTTGCATCACGGGATATGGAACCTGGTTCTTCTACCATATCTTTTATAATATTTTTATTTTTGAATATAATTTTTTAAGTTTTCAATGTTATTTCTATCATGCACAATTCTGGTATATTGGTGTCTGTTCTTGTGATTCTGCGCATTGGACGATCCTCCTTTGCATCGATGATGCCAATTTACAGGAGCGAAGATGCCACCTATCTCGAACATCAACTTATGCATAATAAAATATAGTTGTTAAATGCTCTTGCACCATAGAAATCTCCGAACACCTTTCACAAACCGAAACCAAGACACTCAGTCATTGGACATATCTTACTCTATTTATATTATATATTATTCCCAAAGGGGAGGGCTCATACTCCCTCTGATCTTCTCAAAAAAATATAGTGCCCATGCCACATCAGGCTGGCATAGCACGCAAAAAAATGACCAGCGGCTTTATATATCTGACTTCTTGTAACAACAAGTCCGCAATATTTATATCATTAGTTATAGGTAATTATTTGATTATTTTATCTTAGTTTCTTGTGAAAATTTTAGTGTTCCGTATTATCTTGTATTATTTTGTAGTGTCTTTTCATCTTGTTCATTTGATCCCTTATGATAAAAATAAATTAATTAATAAAAATAATTGTCTTATTTAGCGTATAAAGATGGGAACAGTCCTCAAGAGTAGTCCGTAGGAGAGGGAACAGATTGTTTGGAATTAAATCTCTGTTGCTCCTATCCCTTGATGGCGAACATATTTTTCTCCAACGCGTGAAAAAGAGAACTCCTTGAAAGGGAGGAAAGGAGTATAGTGGAGCAGAAAGAAGGGATGCTCTGATTTTATGGCTGCAGAATCCCTTCCAAGGGGAAGGGTCACCAAAATTAATCTAAATATCTGGTAAGGTCAAAAGTTTTCTTCACCAAATAAAACGAAGATCAGATATTTTGTGTTTTATATTTTTGTTAATTCATGTAAGTCGACATTCAAAGAATTCTACAACCTTGTCCTATGCTTAAGATAAATATATCTTAGAAGAAACAATATCTTTAAAATGAACTTGTTAAGAAAAAGATGTCTCCATGGCTTCTCCTTTGCAACAATCTGGATAACTGCAGATCTTATCAACCAAAGATAATGTTCAAAATGCATAAAATTCAAAAGATATAAGATGCTATGAATTTTTTGAGATATGCATGTGTGAGATTCCGTGTGGACGTGTATTTAGTCCCATATCAGTTATTATTTAGAAAGATCTTACATATTTATGCAGGATCAAGAAATTCAAATAATAATATTTTTCGGATAATTTTTTTGGATGAGAAGAATATGTGAAGATCCGTGTGAATGTGTATTTTTTTTAATTTATCAAAATATAAATATAAAAGATATGATAGGTATGCCTTTGGAAACTAAACATATAGATTGACTCGTACCATTTTCCTGTGATTAGATAAAATTTGGCATAGCCCCACTTCAGTACATCATTTAATAAAGGACAAGCACTATGAGGAAATTCTGAATTTACAATCATTGGAAGCACAACAGGGGGGTCTTCCTTTACATCTTCGTATGAAACTTTTGTCTCTTTCAAGAGCCTATAATAGAAATTTGCATTGTCAAGAATTATTTTGGATGCAGAAGCCCAAGATTTTGTGGTTGAAGTGGGAGATGCAAAACCCAAATTTTTTCATAAGTCTACTATCCTTCATAAGAGGAAGAATAAGATAACAACCTTATTTGATAAGGAAGTTAATAGAATAGAGGCTGAAGAGGGCATTAAATCTCATATATATTAAACAATTTTAGCACTAGATGGGAGAATTCAACTCAGAGTAATGATGTTTGGCTATGGGATATTGAGTCTATCATCACAGCCGATCAAAATGATTATATTGTAGCAACTGTGATAGAAAAAAAGATTGAAAAAGCCCTTAATTAAAAGTCTTAATTCGAATAAGGCCCCTATCAGATGATTTTTAGGCTTTTTTTCTTTTAGTTTGTTGAACCATTATTAAAAAAGATCCGGATCGGATATGTGATAGCTACACACTTCTTAGGGTAAGATCCTAAAGCATATGCAAAGCCTTATAATTCATTACAGCCTCAAAATCTTATGAACATTATTGATCTCAATTCATAATAATTATTCCATATTAACAAATATCAAACATTATATAATTTATACAACTCGATCATCCAACTATTATGAATGATACTCTATCTAATCATTCCTTTCAAATCAAGATCCCAACCTTAGCAAGTACAAGTATCCTGTAACTCTGAAAAAAAAAAATAGAGGGGTATTGAGCTTTACAATCCAGTAAGAATCTTTGCACATTTATACTAGTATAATAATATAATTTAAAAATAATAACAGGTATGAAGCATGAATCTTATATAAGATATCTAGAATAAATCAAGCATCTATATAAACATGTATCAATTATCTATTTTGCTAAAAGAAGTGTATCAGCATATACCAACAAGTGAAATCTTTTATTTAGTATTAATTTCATAACTTGTCATTCATTTTTCACATTATAATTTTAAATTTTTTAATCTTTTTTTCTAACTTTGGACTAAACAAAATCATGCCTCAATTCTATAACCGATCAAATTTCTATGCATAAGCCCATGGTGGCTATCCTAGACATAAGCTCCTGACCAACTGTCCTATGCGTAAGCCCGTGGAGACTATCTTGGACATAAACTCCTGACCAGCTGTCCCATGCGTTAGTCCACAGAGACCGTCCTAGGCATAAACTCCTGATCGACTATTCTAGGCATCAGCTTCTAGAGTCTATCCCATGCATAAGCCCATAGAGGTTGTCCCAGATATAAACTCTTTGCTAGCTATTTTAAATATAAATAAGCTCCTAGAGGTTGTCTCAGGCATAAACTCTTAGTAGGTTGTCCTAGGCATAAGCTTCTGACGGACTATCCATATGACAGAATTAGTCCAAACCATATATTTTTTATGTAATTATTATATATTGATTTATCAAATCAATTCTAATTTATAGTATGATCAAAAATAAGTATGTCATATCCATATAATCGTATCATCAATGACTAATACATATATATAGTCAAAACATAATGTACTCATATTAAAAAATCATGCAAGAAATAATAATATCTCACATATGACAAATTTATCAATATGAATTTAATGATATAAAATCAACGATACAAATCTAACGTATATAATGATGATCATGTACAAAGATTCTTGTCTCTATCGCCAGTCAGATCCAAATGTATGATGTCTATCAATCCAAGCCTAGCATGTCTAATCAATCCATATAATTCAAACTCATCTTCGATCAATCATCAGCATAAAAAAAAATTATAATTAGATTTCTAATAACAAAGCTCTAATTTTTGATTTACTCTTAATTCCGAATTTCTTGATGTTATCTAAGACATGATTAATTAATAAATAAATAATTAGAAATTTATCTTAATTTAGAGATTAGAGCATTAATCCTCCTGCTCACTGTCTCCTTGTCCAGTTGGTCATTTCCATACATAATCGAAATCAAATATTATAAAGTGACTAGATCATGATAGAAAGATTAGGAGAGAGAATGAACATGACTGTCCAGAAAATGATGTTTGATAGCTCGAGCAGATCAAATCTCGATGAATTGATCAGTTCATAAACAAAATTCAATAAATTCAAATCTACAAAAATCGAGAAAGAGATCAATGCAGGGGAAGATTGTTATGATTTCAATCTAGAATCCTCTATCGGGTTCATTAGGGTATAACAATAAGTCCCCTGGATCCTTTTCCTCATAGATTCTCCAATTCATCGAAGAGAAAAATAAACAAATCCTTAAAATTTTTCTAATCCATTTAAGGGAGAAAAAATAAATAAATTGCTAAAGAAGAGAGAAAGAGGAGGGAAGAGAGAGAAGAACCCTCTCTTCTTCTCTTTTCTCTTCAAAATGGGGGGTTTGCTTCCCGTTTCTCCCTCTCCCATGTACGACAGCAGAAGATGCAGCCGGCCAGCCATGGCGGCTCCCAACCAGTGCCGGCTTAAGGGTAAGGCCACCAAAGCAAGGGCTTTAGGCCCCAATTTGTTTTAGCCCCCAGGCCCCCTCCCTCTGCCATCCATTTGCACCACATCCAGCCATCCATCTACGGGCACGAGAAGATGAATGGCACTGGAGACAAAGATGGAGATGGCGAGACAGGAGACGACGAGTGAGAGCGACGAGACAGGAGTGGGTGAGGAGGCCTTGAGGCGGAGAAGAGCGGTTGTCCGTCGGGGCCGTGGGCGAAGAAGTTGGCAATTCGGATAGTGGGGTCGTTGGAGAGCTTGCAGAGGGAGCCTTGAAGCAAGTGAGGGCGACACCAATGAGAAGGCCATCAAAGATACCGGTGGTACCACCATCGATAGAGAGGATGCGAACCCATCCCACCATCCGACGGTAACGATCTGACTTGAGGGGCGTCTCTTGATCTCCGACGGCGGACATTCCACTCTTGAGGGATATCTCCAGCAGGGCAGAGTTTAGGCTTCCGACGGCACCACGACGGGAGATTTTTGGGCTTCGACATCTGAGCGACGGCAAGGAAGGCGGAAGGTCAGAGTCTCCATGCATCGATTTGTTTCTTTTATTTTTTTCCTTTCCTGAGTTGCGACACATGTGGCAACTGAGACTGGTAATAGCGTGGTCAAAGAAATAATGCTGCATTGTTATTTTTTTTTTATAAAAAGAAGGTTCAACTTGAATCGTGCTATGAATTTTCTTCATTTTAACAGCACCTTTTGTAATAATCATGCTAAATCTTTACTATTATAGATAGAGGCCACTTATCCCTGTTCAGCATACTACACACCTTTTGTTCAGGTTCAAAGTTTGGCTGGGTTACTCAGATTAATGTTCTTTTTCTAACGATTTTTATACCTTTTGGATCTACTGTATTATTCATAGTTATTGTTTCTTTTGTTTTCTTTTTACTTTTTGAACTTAGTCCTCTCTGTTTACTAATGCAAATGTTTGTATTGGGGCTATGTTCAGATGTTTTGTACATAGTATATATTTCTAAATAAACTCCTATAGCCGTGTACAACAAAGGCTTCATATTGGATATAATATGAAGGGCAAACAGAAATATATGAAGGCTAATTCTTGTACTAAAGTTATATCATTTTTTAGAGTGGTACAATATATATATTCATTATTTTCTTCTTCTACTAAATGATAAAAAATTTACACAATAATATATCTGATCTAACTCTTAAATCATTGTCATAAACATATGAAAAAATCGTATTGAAAGTGTTAAAGCAATAAGATTTCAAGCTCCACAAATAAGAGATGTTTTATTAAAATTAAAAAAATTAGTGAAAATTCTAAAACTAAAAGTGAAGCTAATTGCTTAGCAACATATGAGTTTGAAAATTTTGAGTTTTTGTTGGATATGACTATTTGGTATAATATATTATTTGCTGTTAACTTAGTTAGTAAAAATTTATAATCAAAAAATATGCATATTGATGTTGCTATAGAACAACTAAAAGGTCTTCTTTCTATTTTTGAAAAATATAGAGATATAGATTTGCATCTACTATGATTTTTTAAAAAAAATTATATTTGAAATAAAAATAGAGCCTAAATTTTATGATAAATGTATCATTTATAGAAAGAAATAATTTGATGAGAATATTTACAATGAAATAATAAAATCTATTGAAGAAATATTTAGAATTAATTATTTCTTATATATAGTAAATCAAGTAATTTTTTCACTTCAAAGAAAATTAGAATAGTTTCAGATATATTGAAAATATATTTAGTTTTGTATTTAGCGATAAAAAATCGAAGTCATTAGACAATGATAGTTTGAAAGAATATTATCTTAATCTTGAATATTTCTTAAAATATAATAACTACTATGATATTGATGATTTAGATTTATTTTCGGAGCTAGCAATTTAAAAAAAATTATACAAGTAAAAATAACAGTCCAATAGACATACTCAATCATATAAAATGACTCGACTCTTTTTCAAATGCATATATTACTTTTAGAATAATATTAATAATTTTAATAAGTGTTGCTTCGGTAGAAAAAAAAAATTAAAATTAAAATTAATAAAATCTTACTTAAGATCAATAATATCTCAAAAAAGATTAAATAGATTAACTATATTATAAATTGAAAAAAAATATTAGAAGAACTTTATTATAAAATTTAATTAAAAATTTTGCATCTCAAAAGTTAGAAAAAATAAAAATTTATAAAGTTAAAAAAAATCATATTTAGTATATTTAGTAATTTACATAAAGTGACTCATAAAAAAGTGCGGTGATTGTGAAAAAGAAAATAGGATTAAAAAATATTTACAAAAATAAAAGACAAAATAAAAAAAAATGCAAATCTTATTAGATCCAGCGAGGTTTGAGGAAGGTTCCAGTGATCTTTTTCTGGCGGCAACCTACGAAAAAACCTTGAGAAATCCCAAATTATCCATGGCGATTTCTCAAACAATTTGAGGTGGAGATCCAAGGAGGGAAGGGGCTATTTATAAACGGGACTCCTAACCTAAATCGGACTCCCGCGGCCCCGATTTCGATGGAAACGAGAGAGAAGAAGTGGACTCTTTTTGGGAGTCTTTCCGTTTCTCTTTTTTTCTTTTTTTCCACCTGCTTTAAGAGTCGTGCAAAAAAAATTTAGAGGGACGCGTCCGAATAAGGCCCCTAGGCTGGATGTCTATAGCATCCCCCGCATCAGGTGCTTTTATTGTAAGGGCCACAATATTGTTCATATATCTCATTAGCTTAGGAGATAATGCATTCACTAATTCAAGCTCCTAAATCTAAATGTTTAATGATGGTGACCCTTGACATGGAAGGCTATGATAAAATTTGGTGGAATTATCTTCATCGGATCTTTTTTCATGTGGGCTTTTATCGTAAATTTTTGTCTTGGGTCATGGCTTGTGTCCTTTAGCCTCAATTTGCTTTATTGGTCAATGGTACCGCTATTGGTTTCTTCCTTCCTGTGGCTTGAGACAAGAATATTGTATCTCGTTATATGTTCATTTTCTGCGCTCAAACATTGTCTAGCATGTTGCAGGGAACTATTCAGGCTAAATTTCTATCTATCAACCTCAGCTGAGAGATCCATCTATACCTCATTTGTTATTTGCTGATGATTGTTTAATTATTTCTAGAGCTACTAGGAAAGATGATTCATTCTTAAAGCTGTTGTTGGATGCTTATTGCTATTACTCTGGACAAGTTGTTAATGATTCAAAGTCTCATCTACCCTTCAATCCCTCCACCCCAGGCAGTGTGAAGGCTCAAATTCAATCCTTAAATTATATGATTGTCAAGAGGGGAGTCTGAAAATATCTTGGAGTGCCTCTTTTAAGAGAGTCTCTAGTGGCTTCCGATTTTTTTTCATCAAAGACAAAATTAAAGCAAGATTGGCTAACTGGAAGTGAAAGGCTCTATTAGTTGCAAGCATAGCAACTCTTAGGGCTAAAATCGGATCGGATATAGATCGGGTACCGATATATCTATATCCATATTTATTTTATTTGGTGAATACAATTATGGATACAGATATTATTTGAATACAAAAATTTATATCCATATTTATTTTAAATAGATACGGATATAATTGAATATCAGAAGTATAGATATAATTATGAATATAAGTTAGATAACTAAATTTTATGACTACAAAATTAAAGATATCACTAGATAGATGATAAATCAAGTTAATTGCTTGTTTATATGGTGATATATTTTTTTAAAAAATTAATAAGTACTATATAAATTATATAGGATTATAGATAGATTTGGATATTTGGATATGAATCGAATACTTATCTATCTATATCTATATCTATTTTTCTTTGAGAGATATGGATATGGATATAGACATTGGTCAGATCCTTAAGTTTCTATCCATATCCGAATTGATTTGGATAAGAAAATGGATCTGGATGGATATTATCCATACCACTTTCACCCCTAGCAACCCTTCCAATGGTAGGTCCTTTTTTTTTTTCCTTCTAATGGATTGTTTTTTAACACTGATTTGATGGCTTTTGTGCTTAAATTCCCCATACGCAAGGAGATTGGTCTGTCAGTTATGTTGGTACCCATCCAGATTTGCTGGGCATTCTCCGAAAGATATCATCCAGGTCTTTTACTCTTCGGAAACTGCATCAAACTTGACTCACTTTCAGTGCCTTCGGAAACTGGGTGTGCCTCAAAAAGTCAAATCATTCTGATGGAAACTTTTATGGTTGAAATCTCCCTGCAAATGGGAATTAAACCATAGGGGAATTTTATCTGACAATATAATCTCTACTGTGATTATTGTTATCAGCCAGTAGAAAATCTGCAGCATGTATTTGTGAACTGTTCCTTTGCCAAGGAATGCTGAAATCAGTTGGCTCTGTCATGTGATTTGCCTTTTGTTCTAAACACTTTACCGGCTTTGGTGCAGTCCATTACCACAGCCAAGGTAGAGAAAGGACTGAAAGCAATTGTAGCTTACAAGGCAGGGTTAATTTGGTTTGCAAAGAATAGCAGATCCATTATTTAAAAATGAGGTGGTTAATCAAGTGGTGGAAAATTCCCGCATTTCTTGCTCCTTTCAGAATGGCCATGTGGTAGGAACTAGTTGGCTGACGTAAGAACTTCGTGGTCCATTCGTGGCAGGTTTGATTGCTTAGTTGTGCCCACGTCACTTGGTTAGTTCGGTTAGTTCTGAGGTATATCAAATATATTTTGGGATTATTATTTCCAGCTATATAAATAAAAATCTTGGATAATCTTAAGCCCTCACTATAGGAGCAACACGATATGGCTTGTGTAGGCTTGTTATCACCCTATTTTTTCGGACTTCAATGTATCAAAATGCATGGGGAAGTAGGTTAATTAGATTTGACCCCCGCTACCTTTCACATGCATTACATGAGCCAAGAGCATTCTAAGAATGATTAAATGTATCAAAATTAAAATATTGACAACAGCTTTGCTTCTTGCCATCGCTACTAGTTTCGGTGTGTACCCTTCCTTCTGTCATCTTTGACAACCTTGTCCTCTATTCAGAGCAACTCAATAGCAAGTGGAAAAGCATTGAAAATGACATATCAAATTGAGATGGCGGCCTGGATCTGTTTACATGGTGATCCTGGAAGAGAGAATTGGAGAATGACAGGTTTTCCGGTGCAGACCAAAGATACCGACCCAAGATCCGGGGTAAGCAACTATTAAATCAAGCTACAGTATCAAAAGAAATATTCAAAAAAAATAAAAATTAAAACAATAAGTTTGATTCTTTCTCACAAAAACATCTTACAAGAAAAGAATTCTCGCAACTAGTCACGCCACTCCCTCTCTCGTACTTAAACGCCATGCAGTCTCTCTCATAATCAAAGATGACATACCACTATTTTCCGCTGAAAGACAAATTTTAGTTTATTGGGCCTAAGGCTCAACATAACTAACACAGATCAGCACTAAAAAAGTAAAAAAAAAAATATTTTAGTTAATCTATGAGTTGGCGTATATGATGACTCCAACAAATATTTGATACAAGGATTCTCTACTGTACATCACATGATGTGATGTACAGCACGATAATCATGCATAACGAGTTGCGTGATGCACGAGCTGTGTGATGCATGTCGAGTATCTATGGTACGGTGGATGGTGCATAATGTATCATATCGCATGGTACATCACATAACAAAAAAATTGTGTCCATTTGGTACACATACTAAGTTATTCATGAAAATCCAAGCTTAATGGGACCATCTCATGATATATTCTTTTTCCTTTAATTTTTAGTGATTCAAGGAGTCTATAAAATCCATGCCATCTAAAGAACACAAACCAATACCATATCGTTAGATGTACATGTCATTGGACACCATTAGTTATTTCCATTTGCAAATTAAATGACGCGGATACATTTGCTCACGAAGTCACCTTCCTGATACTCGTCTCATTAAATAAATATACACCATATATATTAACTCATATGAGAGATAACCTCCTCCATCATACCGGAGGTTCATATGTACAATTAAAAAATATATATGAAATTCGAGGATTCCAACAACATATACTAGTTTCAAGGGCCTGATAGGTGTCACAGACCAAGCATTTCATGCATTTGTATCAACCGCTTCATGCGCATTTTCCTTTTTTTTGGATTTGATTATAATATTTCGTAAATGGCTTCTAAAGCTAAATTCAACAAGTCACCGTCAACGCACGTAGGGAAGAAAGCCCGTGAACGAGAAAGCAGTCTTTTTTTATGTTTTTCCTTGGCAGACCGACTTTGAAATGTTTTTCCTTGGCAGACTGACTTTGAAAAGAAAAAGCGATGCCGTGTTGACGCCACTGGATTTTAACTCCTAGCAATCTGATGTGAAATTTTTAATTAGAACAAATTTGTTGATGAGTAGGTGGAACAGTCGAACCGCGGACTGATACGGACAAACATATCCCTATTATCTTTTTTCTTTTTGTTTCTTTTTTTATTCGCCTTTGCAAATGTTGGCTTTTAATCCAAGAAATTAAGATGCAAGGTTACGGAGAAATCTCGTTTGTCTATAAATGTATCTCAATTCTCCACCTAGGTTCCTCCAACTCTCACAGGTGATTCCAAGTAGAGCAGAAGGCAATCCATATGGAGGTAACGATGCTCTTGCTGTCTCTCCTTTTGTTTCTAAACTCCTTCAACCATTTCAGGTTTGCTGCTACTGCCCGGACTCTGTTCACCGATGAGACAGATCTGCTTGCTCTGCTTGCATTCAAAGATGGAATAACCAGCGATCCCTCTGGAGTTCTAAGCACATGGAATGCCACCACCCATTTCTGTGGGTGGGAGGGAGTCACGTGCGGCAGGAAGCACCAGCAGAGGGTCATAGCCTTGGACCTCAGCTCCCGGGGATTGGTGGGCTCTCTTACGCCACCATAGGAAATCTCACTTTCCTCAGAAAAATCAACCTCCAAAACAATAGCTTCTTTGATAGCATCCCTTCCCATATCGGTCATCTGCACCGGTTGCAGCGACTAAACCTGAGCTTTAATTCATTCGTGAGAGGGATCCCTGTTGAGCTGTCCAATTGTTCTGACCTCAGACGACTTGACCTGAGCAACAACCCTCTTGCAGGGAGAATACCACATGAGCTCAGGTCACTAACAAAGCTCGAGTATCTACTGCTCGAGACAAACAACATCACAGGAGTCATCCCACCTTGGATTGGGAATCTTTCTTCGCTCTTAGTGCTTGACCTATTGTCAAACTTCTTAGAAGGAAGCATCCCAGAGGAACTAGGCAACCTTGCAAACCTAGATTCTTTCAGGTGTCTGGAAACATGCTCTCTGGTATCATTCCCTTGCGCCTCTACAATTTCTCATTCTTGCATGGCTTCAACGTGGCTGTCAACCAGCTGCAGGGTAGCCTTCCACCAACCCTGGGCAATGCACTTCCTAGACTTAAGTATCTTTTGTTCGGTGGTAACCGGTTTGAAGGACCCATTCCAGCTTCATTAGGCAATGCCACCGGAATTTTAACCATCGATATTTCTACCAACGGTTTTAGCGGACCGGTGCCTTCAAATTTGGGAAGATTGAGAGGTCTTCGCCATCTCGAACTTGGTGTAAACCAGCTTGAAGCAAGTGATGCTAACGGATGGGCATTTCTCGACTCTTTAACCAACTGCAGTCTTTTACAGCTATTGGATCTAGATCAGAACCAGCTTGGTGGTATACTGCCAAAATCAATCACCAACCTCTCCGTCGAACTCCAGTTTCTATCAATTGGATTTAACCACATATCAGGGAACATTCCCTCTGGAATTGAAAACCTATTCAATTTGTATGCATTGGGGTTTGAGAAGAATCTACTCACCGGTAATATCCCAGAAAATATCGGAAAACTTCAGATGCTGCAGCTTCTTTCCTTGGCTGGCAACAGGTTAACAGGGACCCTTCCATCCTCCCTTGGCAACCTCACCCGGTTGAATAGACTCCAGTTAACCAGTAATGCCTTTGAAGGACCAATACCTTCAAGTCTGGGAAATCTCCAACATTTAGCAGATCTGGACCTATCCAATAACATTCTTAGTGGTAGCATCCCAAAAGAGATATTCAACCTTACTTTCCTATCAAATTATGTGGATTTTTCTCTCAATTATTTGATTGGGAAACTACCATCGGACGTTGGCAGCATGCAAAATCTCAGATCATTATATCTGTCTGGAAACAAGTTGTCGGGTGAGATACCTGCTACACTTGGCAATTGTGAGGTCTTGGAAATACTCCTCCTTGACAATAACTTTTTCCAGAGGACCATTCCACCATCTTTGAGTGACATAAAAGCACTTACAAAACTCGATCTCTCGCACAATAACCTGTCAGGGCCCATACCTGAAATGCTAGAAAACTTGCACTTTTTGGCGTATCTCAATCTGTCTTTCAACCATCTTGATGGTGAAGTGCCCACAAAGGGAATCTTCAACAATGCAACTGCTATCTCGCTACTTGGCAATGATGGGCTCTGTGGAGGAATAACAGAACTTCACTTGCCTGCATGTCCCAGAAAATCATCAGAAAAGAGTGGAAGTTCTCATCTGGTTCGAGTAATGATACCATAATTAGTGCTATTTCATGTTTGACACTGATTGTTCTATTTGTTTTCTTTTATTCGAAACAAAAGCCAAGAAAGGACACGAGATCGCCAGCATCTTCCTTTGATGACAAATATCCGAAAGTATCGTACAGGAAATTAGCTGAGGCAACTGATGGGTTCTCCTCCACAAACCTTATTGGCGCAGGAAGATATGGCTCAGTGTATAAAGGGTCTCTACTTTGTGGCAATGCAGCTGTTGCTGTGAAGGTTTTCAACCTGAAACAATTAGGAGCTATCAGGAGTTTCGTAGCTGAATGTGATGCTTTAGAATCATCCGACATCGTAATCTAGTCAAGATCATCACATTGTGCTCTGGTGTTGATTTTAAGGGATATGATTTCAAAGCTCTGGTTTTTGAATTCCTGCCTAATGGGAGTTTAGAGGAATGGCTGCATCCAAGAATCAGTGAGCAGGGAATGACGAACAGTTTAAATTTACTTCAGAGGTTAAACATAGCCATTGATGTTGCTGAAGCAATGGATTATCTTCATCACAACTGTCAACCACCAGTTGTTCACTGTGATCTGAAGCCTAGTAATGTTCTTCTTGATGTAGACATGGTTGCTCATGTGGGGGATTTTGGGTTGGCAAAAATCCTTTGTGAAGCTATGAGCAGGTCCTTGCAAAATTCAGCAAACTCAACTGAGGTCATAAGGGGAACAATTGGGTATGTTGCTCCAGGTAATTTTAGATCATAACAAAATCAAGCTTTAATAGTATGTTTTCCTTTTTTTTTTTCTAGAAGAGAATGGTTAATCTATTTTACATCATGGTTATAGTTCTCTTAGGCTTATGCAGTACTAACTCTGAAATGTATGCACTGCAGAGTATGGGGCAGGGGGACAGGTCTCTACATCAGGTGATGTGTATAGCTACGGAATCCTTCTTTTGGAGATTTTTACAGGAAAGAAACCAGCTGATGATGCATTTAAAAATGGATTGGCCCTTCATAGTTTTGTTAAGATGGCATTTCCTCAGAGGATCGAGGAAATTATTGATCCATTGCTACTGATCCAAGATGATGATCCGAGAGCAAGCACTAGGAGACTTCACCAATGCTTGATATCTGTGATAAGAGTCGGCCTCTTGTGCTCAGCATCATCACCAGGTGAACGAATGAACATGAGAGACGTGGCCACTGAAATGCATGCAATTAGAATCGCTTATTTAGGGGGTAGAGACTCATGAAAACAGAAGCAAAGACCGCATCTTATGGGCTACGCCGACCTTGGCTCTAAATTTATTATGGTAGTAGGATCAAACTTGTCATACTGAACATGTCACGAGTTTCATTGCATTGAACTTTGTGAGCGTGGCATGAATTTGAAAGGACCCACGGTACAAATCTGGCCCATTTTGGACTTCAGTAGGTCTATTTGGGTATTTTGATTTTTTCTCTTTGTTTTAGGATTTGGTGACTATATGTATATTATAATCATGCTTTTTGTTACAAGAAGGGGCCATCTTTTGTTATTTGAGCTACCACATACTCTTTTTACCTTCATCTTTTTGATATCTTCCCATCTTCGTTCGTAGACGTAGGCCAAATGTCGAACCACGTAAATCATTGTATCCTATTTTTTCTGTGTGTGATTGTTTGTTGTTATTTCAAATTTTATACTAGTTAACAAGTAATCTTGCAACAAACTGGTATAAGAGCCTGGGTTTCAAATTTAATCATGTTTGTTCATCCGATCCATTTTGGGTTTTGATTATCTATTGATTCTATTTTTTTGTTTTTCGTGATTTTTTCATGATGGCTGTAAAATTTGAGATCGAAAAGTTTAATGGAAAGAATGATTTCAGTCTTTGGCATGTGAAGAGCGAATCCTATTGGTTCAACAGGGATTATTGAAGGTGCTAAAAAGTAGAGATGCCTTATTGGCGATGTTCTTGGAGGAAGATAAGGAATTAATCAAGTCCCTTAGGTCATCCAGAATAGTTCAACGATGTATCAGGTGTCCAATTGCAGAATCTTAAACTAAGAAGGAATGGGTTCCTCCACGATCTTTGCCGAGAATGGAGGTTTGGTGCAGAACTCCAAATCATTCCTCCGAACTGGCTAATGCTGCTATAGCATGTCGAGGTATCTGTCCTCCACTTGTTACTTCGATCGAGGTTATCTCTCCTTGTGGAAACCCTCTCAGGTATATGGGATGAAGATCCAACAGTAGTAGAGTCTTACAAAGAAAAAGAAAGAAGTCGAGGGTGAGTACTCCTTACCTCATCTCAAGCTCTGTGGACCAGCGTGATGGCTGTGGGTCTGGATAATGATAGAGACAGTGAGAAAATCACTCTAGGCTCTAATGAGAGGATCGGTGCCAATAGGGGGCTCTCCCGAAGCTTAAGGAGTTGGAGTGGTAACTCTACTCTAGACTTTGTGGAGGAGGTGGAAAGTTTGGTGTGTAGGGGCTCTAAGATCATCGGACATGAGTCTCCTACTAATACTATTAGGTAGCTACTTGTTGCAGGCCCTACACTACTCTCGTCAGTGCCTGGACCTACTACAGAAGCAACTGGAACTGGTCTGTAGTGATCACTAGGGCTATTTGTGCCTCCGAAGGAGGTAGAGCTGTGGGACTCTACAGGCACATTGGAATGAGTGGTGGATGGCACCACTTGTGCTTTCCTAGATCTCATGTTAGTCGCGATTGTGTGGAATCTCTAATCATGAGACCATAGTCTTCCTCTAACATCAATATGTTGCCACTGAGAATCAGTCTGACTCAACCTGATGAGCTAGGAGGTGTATTGGAGAGTTAGATGAGGTGGCCGAGAGACTTAGGTAGTTGGCTAAAGATCTCAGAGTGGTTGATGGTGGTAGGATCTTTGCTTCAATGCTAGAATTGACCTTGAAACACAACCGACAAGAGAAGTCCACTTGTTGGAGATTTTCTGGCAAGGACTCTCTGATGCCTAAATTAGATCATCTCAAGGTAATAGAGAAGCTTTTGAGCGGAAGGCAAAGAGAGAGAGTCAGTGAGTCTAGGAAGGAGATAGAGAGAGCTTAGAGAATCCAGGAGAGCTTAGAACTACTAGAGTCTCAGCTTTATTCTACTTTGCACTTAGTAAGGATTTAACTTAGACTTTAGACTTAATTGGAAGACCCCTGGAAGTGGTTTATAAAAGTGACTGGAACCATTGATCGAAATCTTGAGATGTGAGAGGGTGATCATTGAGGATAATTGCTCACATGTTCAAAAGGTATCATGAGATGTACATATCATGGCTATAGAGGTTGTTCCATCATTGTGGGCTAGCTATAATCAACTGATGGAAAATTCGAGCGTCTCTATGCTCCTTTCAGAGTGGCCATGTGGTAGAAACTAGTTGATTAAGGTAAGAACTTCGTCGTCCATTCGTGAAAGGCTCTGATTGGTTAGTTGTGCCATGCACGTCAACTGTAGTTGGTTCCAAGACGTATCAAATATGATTGGGGTTACTATTTCCAGCTACATACATAAATAAAGATCTCGGATAATCTTAAGCTCTCAATATATCCAGTTGTTTGTGAGTAGCTTGATACGGCTTGTGCAGGCTTGTTCTCAACCCCTATTTGTTCATTCTTCAATGTATCAAAATGCATGGAAAAGTATGTTAATTAGATTTAAGCCCTGCTGCCTTTCACGTTCATTACATGAGCCAAGAGCATTCTAAGAATGGTTATATTTATCAAAATTAAATATTGATGCATTGGCACGCTAGCTTTTGCCTTTCAACTTCCAAAACACGCAAGTAGTTTTGCTTCTTGCCGTTGCTAACAGTTTCGGTGTGAACTCTTCCTTCCATCATTTTTGACAATTTTAACAAGTGTATTGACAACCTTGTCTTCCATCCAGATTAATTCAATAGCAAGTGGAAAAGCATTGAGAATGACATATCAAATTGACATTGCGGCATGGATCTGTTTACATGGTGAACTGGAAAAGAGTATTGTAGAATGACATGTTTTTCGGTGTAGATCAAAGATATCGATCCAAGATCCAGAGTAAGCACCTATAAAATCAAACTACAATAGTGGAAAAAAAATATTCAAAAGAAAATAAAAATTGAAACAATAAGTTTGATTCTGACAAGAAAAGAGTTCTCCCAACTACTCACGCCACTACCTCTCTTGTATTAAAACACCAGACTTCTCTCTCATGCTAAAAGATGACGTATAACTTTTTTCAAACTTTAGTATATATTGAGCCTAAGCTCTATCTAACTGACACATTCCAGCGGTAAAATATAAATAAATATTTTAGTTAATTGATGAATTGGAGTGCGTGATGGCTCCAACAAGTATTTGGTACACACTAAATTATCCATGAAATTAAATCCTGGCTTAATAGGACCATCTCATGGTATATGTTTCTTTTTCTTTTATTTTTGGTGATTTGAGGAGTCTACAAAGTCCACGCCATCTAATGAATACCAACCAATACCACATGATTATGATTAGATGTGCATGTCATAGGACACCATTAGTTATTTCCATTTCCAAATTAAATGACGTCAATACATTTTCTGACGAAGTCACCTTCTTGATACTTATGTCATTAAATAAATATATACCTTATTTATTAACTCAGATGACAGATGACAACCTCCTCCCAGCATACTGGAGGTTCATATACAATTACTAACTATATATGAAATTGGAGGATTGCAACAATATAACTACGTCCAAGGGCCTCATAGGTATCACAGACCAAGCATTTCATGCATTTGTATCAAACGCTTAACGCACGTTTTCTTTTCTCTGAAGGACCTAAAAGTGGTAGAGATTTACGAAATTATCTAGAACTTGCAGATTAGATGAGAAAGCTAGACATTTTTTTAGACATTTACGGAAGCATAAAGAATACCTAACCATTAGATTTATGACACTTATACAAATCCCAATCATTCACTGTACATGTCAATCTATAAAAAGAGGTCTTATTTATAAATTACTTAAGAAGTACTATTTTCTATTCTCCCAAACATTTTAAAAGTTCTAGTTGAGGGATTAAAATGATAGACTAATATAGAGATGATTGTGGATAAGTAAAGCTTCTAAGTGCAGAGTGGGTGTTTTAGAAAATATCAAGCCAATGACATAGAGCAGCCTCATAATTTTCTTTGTTTTTCCTCTTTTTTTTTTCTCGATTTGATTGTTCTCTTTCTTAAATGGCTTTTGAAACTAAATTAAGTCATCGTCAATGCACAAATGGTACTTAAGAACAAAACATTCTGGCCCACATGCATGGAAGGAAGAATGTGAAAGAAAAAGCAATTCTTCTTCTTTTTTCCATGGTGGAATGACAATGATGAGTTCCATTACAATGAAAAAAACTATACCATATAGACTCTGCTCGATTTAGACTCCTGCTAATATGACATGGAATTTTTAGTTGGATCAAATTCATCAATGAGCTGATGGAATAGTTTGACCATGAACCAGTATGCACAAATATATTCATATTGATCCCTTTTTCCCTTCTATTTCCTTTTTGTCCATTTTTATGTGTCTTGGGTCAGGGTTTGACGGATCTACCACTGAGCTGGAGGACCTAGCCCAACAAATAATTTCTCCTATGTGTTAGATCGTTGAATAAAAGGGTAAAGCCATCAGTTAGAGGGATTAAAGCGGCACACTAATGTAGAGATGATTCTGGATAAGCAAAGCTTCTAAGTGCAGTATAACAGGTGCTCAAGAAATATCATACCCCTGATCGATATAGAGCAATTTCATAATTTTCTTTATTTTCTTTTCTTTTTTTTTCTTTCACTATTTGATTGTTCTTTTTCCTAAATGGCTCTTGAAACTAAATTCAAGAAGCCATTGTCAATGCACAAATGATAATTAAGAACAAAAGATTTTGGCTGACTCATATGGAAGGAAGAACCGCACGATTGTGGATGACTAAAACTTCTAAGTGCGTGCTGTGTGGATGCTTGGTTTACAGTGGTATCATAGATGCCTCGGATTTATAGCTCTATGAACTATGACTACATTGTGAAGAGATATACTGTGAAGAGCTACCTTCATATGAGCTGAGTTGATCCTGATATGAGCTCCTCTATGCTGATACAAGGTATCTTGAGCATCTATGCTGATATGAGCTGAGTCCAAAAGCAATAAATGTTCCTATATGGAGAGCATATGAAGGCTAAAATCTCTCCTGATTGGCAACCTATGTAATTAATAGATGGGACCCTCATCTGCCATGAGGTGACACCACTCATTCAACAAGGCCAAAAGATTAGGCACGATCTTCGAGATTATTCAAAAGGAGTATTCAAATTTTTCACTCAGTATGTTACCAGCAACGATCTCCTCACTTCATGGGAGCAATCGAAGGCTGAATCATCTCGCCCGCTATGGCAATTTCAATAGTCCGTTAATCTCGGGATCGTGCGATCTCACATCTAACAACCCAACTATCCGATATCCTTCTATATAAACAATCAAAGCACCAAGGACCCAGTAAGTCCAATCAAATCCCTCTCAGAGAACTCATTGTTGCTCTTTTGTTCTCTGCTTTTCTGACTTGAGCATCGAAAAGTCCTCATTGGAGCCACAACCTCCAGTTTGAGATTTATTTTGCAGATCACTCCAGCACCAGCATCCCTGCATGAGGATCAGACATCCATCTTCTAACCTCGACTGATTTAAGCAGCAACAGATAGAGGAAGGGCCTACATTCGCATTCATAGCTCAAAGACAGACATCTTTCTGACTTTCCAATGCCGTTATTTTCCGACAGACGGCCAACCAGGCAAACAATCAAGTTCAACCGGTGGCACCAAAATTTCTCCATCAATTCAATCGGCCCCACCGGCATCAGTCATAACTGACCAATTCAGTCAGCTTTTCTAATAAGTTCAACATCTGACGACCATAATTCAAGCAGTCCAGACCTTTCTCGCACCCTTTCAGACGGTGCCATAGCCTCCCCAGACTGTCTCTACACTCCCTATAGCAGTGCGTCATACAGTTTTCTCGATGGTGCCACCTATGCCTTCCACAGTGGCGCCTCCGCAGAACCTTGCTTTGACTGCGGCTCTGCAATCACTACCTCAACCAGAGCTGCAGGCACCTCTTAGAAGTTTGGAGAGGAGGTTGACTCATCAAAGTCACCCTAGAGCCAGCAGACGGTCAGACGGCGATCTTCAAGCTCACAGTCGAACCATGACTCAACCTCCAGACATCAATCTCCTTTGCACTCCGAGGTTGGTACCATCCGTGAAGTAGATTTTGAAAGACGATTCCAAAAGCTCGACCAGTAGTTGGATCAGAAAATAAAAAAATCTCTTAATAATAATGGCTCCTCGGTGCTGCCCTATGAAGGGTATAACAGCCAACCGCCCTTCATCCCGAGGATTGTGTAAGAATCGCTCTTCCTACACTTCAAGCTGCCTCAGATGGAGGTCTATGATAGGACCACCAATCCCATCAATCATGTGGAGACCTTCAAGACAGTAATGCTCTTTTAGGGAGCATTAGATGCAATCCTCTATCGGGCATTCCCTCCAACTCTTAAGGGAGCCATGCAGCAGTGGTACTTGAGTTTGAGGCCGGTGTCTATCCATTCCTTTGAAGATCTATGCCGATCTTTCATCGATCATATCATCAGCAGCTGACAACAACAGAAGTGGTCCAACTACCTCCATACCATCAAGCAAAAGGAGGACGAGTCGATCCACTCTTTCATGAATAAATTCAATATGATGATCCTGGAGGTCCAAAATCTGGACCAATCAACCGCGATGGCCATAATGATAAGCAATCCACTGAAGAACGACTTGAAAAAGTCATTAATTAAGACTTATCTCTGGGATCTCCTTGATATGCTTGCCCGTGCGAAGAAGTATGTCCGCATGGAAGAGGCCTTTGTCAATGATACTCCTGCCAGTTCAGCCACGATGGGATCTAGTAACGAGCGCCATCCAAAGCGAGAGGAGAAAACCACCGACGCTCCCAATCCCCACCCCAGAGGTGGAATAATGGGGATCGAAGTCATCAATCTCAAAGTCCTCAGAGAAGGGTTCGGCGATCATCACTGCATGGGCAGTATAATAGCTACACGCCCCCTACTGTCCCTCAAAGCGAGGTGTTGTTACAAGTGGGGCTTGAGTTATCTGAGCCCCAATTGATGAGAACAAGGCCAGAACACCATCGAGATATGAATAAATACTACTTTTATGATCATGACCATGGTCACGATATTGAAGACTGCCACCAACTTCGTGACGAGATTGAGAGGCTTGTCAGGCAGGAGCAGCTGAATCATTTTATCCAAAGAGCAATCCCTCAATGTCGAGCTCTAAGAGTTCAGTAGCCACTCCCTTTGCCTTAATAGCCTCTCCCTCTACCTCAGCCGCAGCGAGCGCCAGTACGACAGGAGCGACAGCAGGTCAGAGGGCAGGTGGCAGAAGACAAGCGATCCATCCGAGGAAAAATCCACATGATTATTGGGGGGGTCATCTGGGTCAGGAGAGTTTCTCAGCTTACAACGCCATCCTCGACCGTCCTAGCCTGTAGACTTTGAAAGCCACCTCAAGCTACCATCTGATGCTGAAGTTTCCAACCAAATATGAAGTGGGGCAGATTCGAGGCAACCAAGCCATAGCTCATGAATACTTTCTCGCCACGCTGAGAGCAGAGAATCAATCGGCCCCGACAGAGATCCAGCCTGGGCTCTCTATGGGCTTGGATTCTAGGGAGGACCTAATTGACGGATGCCCCCAACCAATCGAAGACCTTTTAGATGTCCTGCTAAGGAAGAAGAAACTGAGCCGGATGGTGAAAATCGGCTCACGTCTATATAAGGTAACCAAATACTGGCTAATTAATCTTTTGCAGGAGAATACGGATCTTTTCGTCTGATCTGCTGCAGACATATCCGACATCGATTCTGACGTGATATCCCATCACCTAAACGTGGACCCAACCTGTTGGTCGGTAAAGCAAAAAAAGCAATGATTTGCGTCGGAGCGTCAAGAGGCCATAGCTGAGAAAGTCGATAAGTTGCTCTAAGCTGATTTTACTTGGGAGGTTATGTACTCGGACGGACCAGCATATAGGAACTTATAGGCTAAAGTAGCTCGACAGGACTCTAATTTTTCGGATCATGGAACTTGACGAACCTCCGCATATATTACCAATGATGTAATAATACTTTTCATGAAAATAAAATTTGCAGGACCATCAATTTGTGATGGGCGCTCGAGTCCTCCAAGAGTTGCCTCCTCCTTCTACTTGAAATCCTAAACCATAACTACGATCAACTAACGTGAGGGCTAACTTATTAGACCCTCGAGAAGATCTCGACGGCTCTGAGGTGGGGCCAACTTACTAGACCCCTGCAAAGCCCGAGTCGTGCAAGAAGCAGAGGGAGATCCTTGAGGAAACTTCTAAAGGGCTAGCTCATCAGACCCTCGAGAAGATCTCAACAACTTCGAGGTGGGGCTAACTTACCAAACACCTGCAGAACCTGAATCGCATGAGAAACGGAGGGAGATCCTTAAGGGAATCTCTAGAGGAATAACTAATCAGACCCTCAGAATACTGTCGAGAGTGCAAGATGCCATAGGCACAAGCTCACCGCTGGCACACACTGCCTCTCGCACGAAGATGAGAAGTGCTAGATACCATGGGCACAAGATCACCACAGGCACATAATGCCACTCATGAGGGCTAACTTACCAGATCCTCAAGAAGATCTCGATGACTTCATGGTGAGACTAACTTATCGGACCTTTGTAGAGCCTGAGTCACACGAGAAGCGGAGGGAGATCCTTGAGGGAACCTCTAGAGGGCTAACTAATCAGACCCTCAGAATGTCATCGAGAGTGCAAGATGCCATAGACGCAAGCTCGCTGTAGGTACATACTGCCTCTCATGCGAAGATGAGAAGTGCTAGATGCCGTAGGTACAAGATCGCTGTAGGTACGCAACACCACTCGTGAGGACTAACTTATCCGACTCTCGAAAAGACCTCGATGACTCTGAAGTGAGGCTAACTTACCAGACCCCTGCAGAGCTCGAGTCGTACGAGAAGTGGAGGGAGACCCCTGAGGAAACCTCTAGATCGAATGACTAATCAAACCTTCAGAATATCGTTGAAAGTGTAAGATGCCATAGTCACAAACTCGCCACAGGCACATACAGCCTCTCATACGAAGACAAGAAGTGCAAGATGTCGTAGGCATAAAGTCACCGTAGGCACACAATGCCATTCGTGTGGGCTAACTTATCAGATTTTCAAAATGACCTCGGTAACTCCGAGGCGGGGCTAACTTACTAGACCCCTACAGAGTCTGAGTCACACGAGAAGTGGAGAGAGACCCTTGAGAAAATCTCTGGAGGGATAACTAATCAGATCCTCAGAATATCGTCGAGAGTATAAGAGACTATGGGCACAAGCTCGATGCTGGCACACACTGCCTCTCGTACGAAAATGAAAAGTGCTAGATACCGTAGGTACAAGATCACCACAGACACACAACGTCACTCGTGAGGGCTAACTTACCAGACCTTTGAGAAGACCTCGATAACTCTGAGGTGGGGCTAACTTACCAAATCCCTGCAGAGCCCGAGTTGCATGAGAAGCAAAGAGAGATTCTTGAGGGAACCTCCAAAGGGCTAACTAATCAAACCCTCAGAATACCACCAAGAGTGCAAGATGCCATAGGTACAAGCTCGCTATCGGCACACCTGCCTCTCACGCAGAGACGAGAAGTGCTAGATGTCGTAGGCACACAACGTCACTCGTGAGGACTAACTTATCAGACCCTCGAGAAGACCTCAGCAACTCTGAGGCGGGGCTAACTTAGCAGACCCCTGCAAAGTCCACACGAGAAGCGGAGGGAAACCTTTGAGGGAACCTCCGAAGGGATGACTAATCAGATCCTCAAAATGCTATCGAGAGTGCAAGATGCCGTAGGCACACACTGCCTCTCACATGAAGACAAGAAGTGCTAATACCGTAGGCACAAAATCACCGCAGACACACAACGCCACTCATAAGGGCTAACTTACTAGATCCTTGAGAAGATCTCGATGACTTTGAGGTGGGGCTAACTTACTAGACCCCTGTAAAGAGTCACATGAGAAGCAGAGGAAGATCCTTGAGGTAATCCTCAGAGGGCTAACTAATCAGACCTTCAGAACGCCGTCGAGAAGTGCAAGATGCCATAGGTACAAACTCATCGCCGGCACACACTGCCTCTCGCATAAAAATGAGAAGTACTAGATGCCGTAGATATAGGATCACCGTAGGCACACAATGCCACTCGTGAGGGATAACTTACTAGACCCTCAAGAAGACCTCGACGACTTTGAGGTGGGGCTAACTTACCAGACCCCTACAGAGTCTGAGTTGCATGTGAAATGGAGGGAAATCCTTGAGAGAACCTCTGAAGGGCAACTTACTAGACCCTTGAGAAGATCTCGATAACTCCGAGGTAGGGCTAACTTACCAAACCCCTGTAGAGCCTGAGTTGTACAAAGCAGAGGATGACCCATGGGATCTCTAGAAGTCCGTCGATCTCTATTCGGGCCCGCTCGTCGAGAATTTTCCAAGCTGATCTCTTTTTGAGGACAACCCATGGGACCTCCAGAAGCCCGTCGACCTCTATCCGGGCCCACTCGTCGAGTCTCCTCCAAGCTAATCTCTTTCTGAGGACAACCCATGGGACCTCCAGAAGCCCATCGATCTCTATTCGGGCCTGCTCGTCAAGTCTCTTTCGAACCGATCTCTTTTTGAGGACAACCCATGGAGACCTCCAGAAGCCCGTCAATCTCTACTCAAATCCATCAAGCTTCTTCCTCTGGGTCGTCCATCAAATATTTCTCTGAATCTGTCAAGCTTCTTCTTTCAAGCAGTCCGTCACCTTCATTCGGGCCAAATCTCTGGACGGACAAAGGCTAATCAAAAAGACCCTCAACTCAACTATTAATGGCCCTTCATTGGTTACAAATGACCTATAATCGACTCAAAATTCAGAATCATTTTTTCAACTGCTTCTATCATCCGTATTAACGCCTTAATGGGATACATGAATGGACATCCCTAGTCCGAGGCATCATGAAAATAGTACTCCTTTCGTCTGATTCTCAGACTCAGGAGTAGAGAGGTATGTTACAGTGGTATCATGGATGTCTCGGATTTACAACTCTATGAGCTATGACTATGCTGTGAAAAGGCATACTGTGAAGAGCTACCTTCATATGAGCTGAGTTGACCCTGATATGAGCTCCTCTATGCTGATACGAGGTATCTTGAGCATCTACGCTGATATGAGGTGAGGCCAAAATTAATAAATATCCCCACGTGGAGAGCACATGAAAGCTAAAATCTCTTCTGATTGATAACCTATGCAATTAATAGATGGGACCCTCATCTGCCATGAGGTGACACCACTCATTCAACAAGACCAAAAGATCAGGCATGGTCTTCGAGGTTATTCAAAAGGGATATTCAAATCTTCCACTCAGTATGCTACCAGCAATGATCTCCTCACTTCACGGGGGCAATCAAAGGCTGAATCATCTCACCCACTATGGCAATTTCTATGGTCAATCAATTTCGAGATCGTGCGATCTCACAGCTAACTATCCAGCTATCTGACATCCTTCTATATAAACAACTAGAGCTCCGAAGATCCAGATAAGTCTAATCAAATCTCTCTCAGAGAATTTGTTGCTGTTTCTTTGTTCTCTGCTTTTCTGACTTGAGCGTTGGAGGGTCCTCACCGGAGCCATAACCTTCGATTTGGGACTTATTTTGCAGGTCACTCCAGTGCCAGCATCGCTACACGAGGACTAGACATCCATCTTTCGACCTCGATCGATTTCAGCAGCAACACTCATACGAAAAGCAGAGGATGACCCATGGGACCTCCAGAAGCCCGTCAATCTCTATTTGAGCCCGCTCATCGAGTCTCCTCTGAGCCGATCTCTTTCTGAGGACAACCCATGGGACCTCCAGAAGCCCATCGACCTCTATCCAAGCCCACTCATCAAGTTTCCTCTGAGTTGATCTCTTTCTGAGGACAACCCATGGGACCTCCAGAAGCCCATCGATCTCTATCTGGGCCTGCTCATCGAGTCTGCACCGAGCCAATCTCTTTCTAAGGACAACCCATGGGGACCTCCATAAGCCCATCGATCTCTATTCAGATCTGTCGAGCTTCTTCCTTCAGGCCGTCCATCAAATATTCCTCCAAATCCGTCGAGCTTCTTCTTTCGAGCAGTCTGTTACCTTCATTCGGGCCAAACCTCTAGACGAACAAAGGCTAATCAAAAAGATCCTCAACTCAACTATCAACCACCCTTCATTGGCTCTGGCTCCAAATGGCCTATGGTCGACTCAAAATCCAGGATCATTTTCTCAACTAATTCTATCATCCGTATTAATGCCTTAATGGGATACGTGAATGAACATCCCTAGGTCCGAGGCATCTTGTCAATAGTACTCCTTTCGTCTGATTCTCAAACTCAGAAGTAGGGAGATATGTTACAGTGGTATCATGGATCCCTCGGATTTACAGCTCTATAAGCTATGACTATACTGTGAAGAGGCATGCTGTGAAGAGCTACCTTCATATGAGCTGAGCTGACCCTGATATGAGCTCCTCTATGCTGATACGAGGTATCTTGAGCATCTACGCTAATATGAGCTAAGGCCAAAAGTAGTAAATATCCCCACGTGGAGAGCACATGAAGGCTAAAATCTTTCATGATTAACAATCTATACAATTAATAGGTGGGACCCTCATCTGTCATGAGGTGACACCACTCATTCAACAAAGCCAAAAGATCAGGTATGGTCTTCGAGGTTATTCAAAAGGAGTATTCAAATTCCTCACTCAGTATGCTACCAGCAACGATCTCTTCACTTCACGGGAGCAATCGAAGGCTGAATTATCTTGCCTGCTATGGCAATTTTAATGGCCTGTCAATTTCGAGATTGTGTGATCTCACATCTAACAACCCAGCTGTTCGACATCCTTCTATACAAACAACTGAAGCCCCGAGGATCCAGGTAAGTCCAATCAAATTTCTCTTAAAGAACTCGTTGCTACTCCTTTATTCTCTACTTTTCTGATTTAAGCATCAGAGGATTCTCGTCAGAGACATAACCTCCAATTTGGGACTTATTTTGTTGCCACACCTTCGACCTGAGTTCACGAGCTGGAGGTCATGACAAGCACTGCATACTCATGAAGAACTCTCTCCATAAGCATGCAAGGCATCTCATCACAATATCAATGCATCACAGTGGAATAAATTCAAATAATTATTATTCAACTTTAATTCAAATAATTAAATCAAATATCTTACATCCAATAAAATTTTACTAAAAATAAAATAATAGATCTAAGTTCAATGAACTTGATAATGCTAAATCTCGCATCTAAAAGCTCTGTCCCAACATTATTAACCACGCTCGTAATTAATTATCTAAATCTGAAAAATAAAAAAAAAATAATGAGCTAAACAATCCAGTAAGTCATAAATATCTCAACTAGATATTTTAGATAATTATATAATTTTTAAGAATAATACTTCGAATAAACATGAAAATATATTTCATACTAATTCAATGCAAATCCAATCTTCTCAAATATTTATATACAATATAATTATAAATTTTATTCAAATCAAAATACTCACAACTCAATAGCCTCGACTATGACCAATGTTTAACCCCCACTGGTAGGGTCCACTAAATACCAACGCACAACTCCCACTGATAGGGTCCACAGAATATCAACGCACAACCTCCACCAGAAGGATTCACTAAATACTAGCGCACAACCCCCACTGACAGGGTCCACTGAATACCAACGTATAATCTCTATTGATGGAGCCCACTGAAACATAGTTAGGCTGAAAGCATAAATCCGATCTGTATCAAAATACTTTTATATCATAACATATCATAATTTTTACTAAACATATGTATAATTAATAAATCATAGTATTTCAGAATCACTTTTCGTTCAAAATATAATTTTATAAATCATGCATAATTTCAAGAATAATTATTTACTTTTGAAATAAATATGAAATATCTCGAGAAGATGATTCATTACTTATCTTTCACAGACCACTAAGCGAATAGATCGACTAACTTCTAAGATATTCTTCAGTGCCTATTATCCAAAATTATATTCTTGTATTAATTTTAATTCAAAAATTAAATCTAAGCAAATCCTAATCAAAATTCTTCTTAAGATCGGATCCTTCACTAAGCTCGATCAAAATTAACAAAGAAAGTCTTTCACTATGCTAATCTTAGAAAGATAACTTTGAGAGAGAAAAATTTATCAGGAGAAAAAAATTTTAGAGAGAGAAAGTTTAATATTTTAGAGAGAGAAAGTAAGGGTTCAGACTGAAAGGAGAGAGAAACTCTCTCTCATATTTTTTTTAGTTATTTTTTTCTCATTTTTTTCCCTTTTTTTCTTCTTCTTTCATGGGAAAAGAGGACCTACGCGTCCTCTTCCCTTCCCTTTCTTCCTTCAGGAATAGGGGAGGTCTTCCTCCCCAATTGAGCACCACTCCGATTGATGGGGTTGTCCCCGACGATGTTGAGCGATCGGATCCGATGACCGACGGCGACAACCAACAACAAAAAATCAAGCTTCGAACTCAAAACAGGGGATTCGGGAAAACAGAAATTATTAAGGGATTTTGATGGAAAAATTTTGCAAAAATTCAAGATTAAAACCCATAAGAGGTTAAGGGATTGAGAGAGAAGAGATTTACCTGATTTTTGAAGGGATTTGATTTGATTTGTGGTGGCCAAAAGAAAATTATCCATCGGGAAGAACAGAAAGAAGAAGGATTAAACGATGATTCTTTTGGAGATTTTTCGATGAGAAAAACTAAAGAGATTAAGGTCTTTAAATAGGATTCCAATGGGAGGATTTAGAGTTTAATTCCACCTCAATTTTCTTTA
>NC_026002.2:730163-757871 GCF_000442705.2 Elaeis guineensis
GTGCCATTTTCAGTTCCTTCAGTCATTCCCTATACTAAGCTGCATGCTATTGATTATGGACATCATGATGTTAAGCTCACTGGCTGTTGTAGAACATAGAGGTTGTCTAAAGTGATTGGGCCAATCCCATGTTCCAATGAAGTCAGCCATGGATCCTTTCTTCTTGGTGGTGAAGACGTATAACTTAGGTAGCCATAAGGAAAAAGATAATTCTCCTTGCCAAGTATCATACCAGAAGGATGTCTGTCTTCCATCACACCACTATGGGAATTGAGAATTGCTAGAATAATTTGTAAAGCTTCACAATGCTTCTCCAGAATGGTGAAGCAGATTTCATTAGATTGGACGGGGGTCCCCTGGTTTTCTCTCGAATAGTAGATGCTTTGAATTGACTTGCACCAAAGCTTGTCACCATCATTATAGAACTTGAACCACCATTTTAGCAGTAGCACTTGGTTGATATATGAGAGATTAGGTATGCCTAAACCATCAAAAATCTTTGGTCTACAGACTTGTGTCCAGTTAACTAGATACATGAGCTTGCTTCCTGTATTCATGTCATCCCACAAGAAGGCTCTGCATAACCTATCTATTTTTTTGTATGATGTTCCCCGGAATATGTAAGACTGCCATCTAGTATATTGGTATGGATTTGAGAACAGAATTAATGGGTACCAGGTGCCCAGCAATTGATAGAGTTCTCTTCTTCCATCCTGCAAGCTTCTTCTCGACTTTTTCTATCAAGAAATTCCATTCTTGAGATTTGAGAGTGCCATAATGTAGTGGTATTCCCAGATATTTTATCGAAAAATCTCCTGTTAATTTGGCACCCGAGTAATGCGGCAGAGTCTGAGGTCTCCTTTGTAGATAGGCCTAAACCCAAGACTTTGGTTTTGGCAAAGTTTATCTTTACACCTGTAAGTAATTCAAAGGAGTACCAGATCAGCTTTAGCATCTGAATGCGAAATTTAGAATGCTTGCAGAATAATAAGGTATCATCAGCAAACTAAATGCATCTTATTTGTCCCGTTATATTATGAGTCCTATCCCAGCAATCAAACTTTCTGAAGCTGCTATTCCGAGGATGCAATCTAAGGAATCAGCCACCAGTAAAAAGAGAATAGGGGAGATGGGATTTTTTTGTTTCAAACCCCTTTTGCTGGAGAACCATTTCCCTGGATGGCCATTGACCATAATAGATGAGCTCGACCTACTAAGGAGCTGGATATCCAGGAGATCCGCTTCGATCCAAACCCACGATGTTGTAGAAGCTCTGGGAGAAATTTCCAAGACACACAGTCGAAAACTTTCCCAAAGTCAATTTTACAGAGTATGCCTTTGTTTCCTGAACGCTTGCAGTAAGATATGGTTTCAACTGCCATTATTAAGCTTTCAAAGATTATCCTAACCTTTATGATGGCATTTTGAGCATAAGATACCAGCGAGTTTATCACCTTGGCCAAGCGGAGGCAGGGGCGGCTGAAGGGCAAGGCCACCGAAGCCCTTGCCTTAGGCCCCCGCCCCAGGAGGCCCCCCGCTCGCGCGCATCCGGCATCGCGGTCCAGCCTCCGCCTCCGCCTCCGGCGTCCCGGTCCAGACGTCCAGCCTCCGCCTCCGGCGTCCCAGTCCACCCCCCGGCCTCCACCGGTAAGTTTCTTCATTTTTTTTTGTTTTTCGACACTCCCCCTCCGCCCTGGTTGTGCGTCGGGCCGGCGGCCCGCCGGTCCGCCTTCGTTTCTCGAAAGCCGGAGCCCGAAAGAAGACCCCTCCCTGGTCCCGCCTTCGTTTTTAGCTTTAGGCCTCCAAAGATATTGAGCCGCCCCTGAGCGGAGGGAAAGAATTTTTGAGAAGAGCTTGATGATAGCATGCTCAAGACAAACTGGCCTATCATCTTTGACAGATGCAATCCCAGATGTTTTTGGGATAAGAGTGATGAAAGTGAAGTTGAATCTTGATAGATCAGTAGAATTATTCTGCATTGCCTTGATAACCATAATTATGTCTTCCTTAAGAACCTCCCAATATTTTTGGTAAAAAGAAATGGGGAATCCATCAGGTCCTAGTGTGTTGTTCTTGGCCATGCTGTATAAAGCTTCTTTGATCTCATCTTTTGTAATGTCCTGCTCTAAACTACTTAAATCCAGACTGCCTTCTTGGTAGAGGGCTCCCCAATCAGCATTGATTTTAACTTCATTAGTGGGACCCAGTAATGAGAAGTAATAGCTAAAAAAGCTTTGTGAATATCATTGTTATCATTGATTGACTCGCCAATATCCGTGAGTTCAGTGATTTGATTTTTGCGCCGCCTGTTAGAAGCACTAAGATGAAAATATTTGGTGTTCCTATCTCCATTTTCAATCCATTGCTTGCAGGACCGCTGATGCCAATAGATTTCTTCTTGAGTCAATATTGAAGCCAGCTGAGCTTTGAGTGAAATTCGTTCTTCTTTTTCAGCATTGGTTAGGACTCTATCCTCTTCAATTGTGTCAAGGTTACCAATGCCATTAAGTATCTCCTATTTTTCTCTGTTATGTTCCCCACTTGAGATTTACTCCATTGTACAAGATTGGACCGAAGATAATGGAGTTTTGGGACAATATTCTTGCCTGCATCTGGATAACTCGAAGCTGAAGACCACCACTGTTGTATCATTTGATCAAAACCTGGTTGAAGATACCACATATTCTCCAAACGAAATGGGCTGCGATGCTTTCTCTTAGCTCCAGATTGCAATCCCAGAGAGAGTAAGAGAGGGATGTGGTCCGACGTTGGCCGAGGAAGAATTGAAATGCATGCCGTAGGAAAAGTAGAGTGCCACTAAACTGATGCAAAACATCGATCCAGCTTGGCCAGGCTAGGAGTATCACAGAAGTTTGTCCGGATAAATTTTCTATTTATTGCATTGATCTCCAATAGTTCAAGTAAATTTAGAAGGCTGTTAAATCTCCTAAACTCAGAGCAACTGCTCGTGGCACTCAGCCTGTCTGTAGTGAATCTAGTAACATCAAAATCTCATAGAATAACCCAGTGTCCTGAAATGTTGTGTTTGATGTTCCTAAGTTCCTCATAGAAGAGTGCTCTGTCCATCTGATCATTCGGACCATGCACATTGGTTAGCTGCAACATAGTCTAGAGTTTTTTAGAGCAAGATGAGTGGTAATGGAGAAGTCACCCTTATGAATTGGGGTACCCTCAACCAGCAAGGAGTTCCAGCACGTCAACAGACCACCTGAAGAGCCGCTAGCATTGAAAACATGCCACTGATCAAAAGACTTTCCACAAGCTGTTCAACGTTTTAAGTTTGGTTTCTTATAGACATACCAACCCACTATTTGAGTTTTTCACAGAAAGTTTAATTGTCCTTCTTTTTGATGCAAGGCCCATACCTCTAACATTCCAGCACAGAATCATCATAAGAACATAGTTTCTGGCACAGTGAACATATGAGAAGGAGGGATCAGGGCTAACTTGTAGGCAAGTTTATCCCAGATGGTGTATTGAGAGACAATGCAAAGGTGCCAAGGCCTAGTTTTGGCGAGGAAACCATCCATAAAGTAGAATCTGGATCTGTCAACAGATTACCAAAATGCATTTTCCACCTCTGAGTACACAAGCATTTGTGGGCATATATCTTGGATATCAAAATGATCAGCAAAATGGTCAAGAATGTTGCATCTAGAAATCCTTCCAAAACTATCACAAGAGTGGCCAAAAACATAGGTGCAATGAAGAAGCTTCATAGTCAGTTATATACATCCACCCAAGAAGGATCAGCCTCGCAGACCTATCCTCTGCTATCCAGCAAACTTATTCCCTTCTTGAATCATTGAAGTTCTAATGCCTTCAGCTTTGCAATGGAGACTATAAGCCATCATTGGATGGAATGAGTCCAAGCCTCGTGCCAAGGTTAGTGAGGTCCCCTGGTGTTAGGGAGTTGATAAATAGGTTCTTTCATAGCCTCAGGCTTCTTTTTACACCTTTTGAAGTTGGAGTATAAGCTTTGGCCGATGCATTAGGCGGGAGACTGGATAGTATGTTCGCCAAGACCTTTGAAACGGGAATCATTATTGGGCTGTTGCATACTTGCTTTGCATTCATGTTGGTATTGGATGGCAGCGAGGGTGTAGCTTGTGCCCAGAACTGAAGACTTCCCATGCAGTTAACCGCACGTGTGGTGCAGGAGGGGTTTGGAAACATCCGGTTTTGAATCTGAATTCAGCTTCACATGATAGGACTGGCTACGAATATTTACCGCTAGGAATTGATGAAGATAGTGACCCGGCTCGGCTGGTAGGTATAGAGGGCAAGCCATGACAAGATATCCAAGAGCTTAGGTTGTAGGCTGTAGGTTGGCGGTCGGTTGTACAAGGGTTAAGGGTGAGGTCTCCTCTTGTAAAATTTTTTTTTTCATAGTAAAATTTGCATGCCCCGTGAAGGCGAGCCCTTTTGTGGCTGATCCACGTATTTTGATTGTTTTATTTTGTTTCTTCTTTTTTTTTGCTGCATCGCATGGTACTGAAAAGATCTTGGAAGGTGGTATCCTGACCAGACATCCACCCAACAGACCTTATATTATTTGATAAGATATCTGATTTCTGACATTTCTCATTTTGTTTGGAGATGGTTTCCTTCCAATTGGTGAGCAGAACCTTGATCTTTTGCCTACAACCAAGTCGGAGTGTCCTCAACCAGAGCCACCAGTGATCAATCCTAATTAAGGCTGAAATCAGATTGGATACAAATAGGGCACCAGTGTATCCATATCTATTTTTGTTTCTTAAACAAATATAGATACGGATATGAATATTAGTCGGATGTAAAAATTTATATCCATATTTATTTGAAATGGATGTGAATACAAGTTAGATACTAGAAGATGGTTATAAATACAGATGTAAATCGTATAACTAAATTTATACTATGAAATTAAAGATATTACTAAGTAGATGATAAATCAAATTAATAGCATATTAGTCTGGTTATATATCTTTCTAATTAAAAATTAATGAATACAATATAAAATTAAATAAGATGACAAATAGAATCAAATATTTGGATAATTCATATATAGATCAAATAATTGTGTATCTATATCTATTTTTCTTTGATGGATATAGATACGGATATGGATCGGATGTTCAAATTTCTATCCATATCTGGACAAATTCGGATACAAAAATGGATTTGGCAGATATCACCCAATTCACTTTCACCCTTAACCCTAATAATTTATCTATATGGGAAGTCCTAGCTAGTCTAAATTTGATTCTGTTCCCTAAAATCTCAAACTTGCTCTCTTATTCGAATAAATTTTGGTTCCTTATTCATAGAAGGACACCTCATCCAAGATTGTTATTTTAATAGGATTTTTTTTTTTTTTGGTAAAGTTGTTATTTTAATAGGATTGGATCCTATTCAGGTACCTCTGACTCTACGTAGTCAAATATAGCTTTCCTATTCGATGCTGTCCATTTCCAATCCTAATCAAATTGCGGTCTTAATTTTATTGTGCTTCAACCACTTGTACAACACCTTAAGGCACACCTAATTTGAAGAGATTAGTCCACATTGAAATATTGGATTTGGTGTGTAAGCAAAAATTGGCATGTCTGATAAGAATCCTAATTGGACTCTGATTCCAGCAAACTTAATACTTTTTGAGATCAGGCACATTCGCTCATAGTCCTACCTAGTTGGACCTTTCTGGACTCCTAACCTAAGATAAATATGGTGGTGGCAACTGTCCTACTCGGTTGGTCCTAATTAGCCAACATTATGGCATGTGCATTTATAATTTTCTGCTCGACGGAGCACCATTTGGGCAACAACTTTTTGTTGAATGTTCCCTTCCAAGATCTGAAATTTTTTCTGATGTTACTAACCTCTGATCTTGGCATATCGGCTATTGGCATAGCACGCAAAAAAATGACCAGCGGCTTTATATATCTGACTTCTTGTAACAACAAGTCCGCAATATTTATATCATTAGTTATAGGTAATTATTTGATTATTTTATCTTAGTTTCTTGTGAAAATTTTAGTGTTCCGTATTATCTTGTATTATTTTGTAGTGTCTTTTCATCTGGTTCATTTGATCCCTTATGATAAAAATAAATTAATTAATAAAAATAATTGTCTTATTTAGCGTATAAAGATGGGAACAGTCCTCGAGAGTAGTCCATAGGAGAGGGAACAGATTGTTTGGAATTAAATCTCTGTTGCTCCTATCCCTTGATGGCGATTTTTCTCCAACGCGTGAAAAAGAGAACTCCTTGAAAGGGAGGAAAGGAGTATAGTGGAGCAGAAAGACGGGATGCTCTGATTTTATGGCTGCAGAATCTCTTCCAAAGGAAAGGGTCACCAAAATTAATCTAAATTATCATGTCTCAAATCCGGAACATAATACGACCATGCTACCGAGGGATGGAGCCCACGATAATACGAAGCCAATCCATCATAATCATCTAAAATCCGTCAAATAAAAAAATTCAATTTTATTATTCATCAAATAATCGAACCAATATTGGTTCAGAGCATCTAAATCCAAAAGCAAGTACCAACCCGAATCTCAATAGTTATAAATAACTATAAATCCGTGATTATAAAATAACTAAACTTCTGCTATCAAATTTTCAAGCTTGTTATGCAGATCTTCAAACTTGGATTCTTTTTGCCAATCCTACCTTATTAAAAACAAAAAGAATATGAGCTACACTAGTCCAGTAAGTAGAACTTGCGCTTCCTTATCGGATCAAACATAAGTTTTTCATGATAATGCAATATTTAGAAAATAGCAGGTAATACAAAATAAAGCATTTCATAGAGCATATAACAAAACAAGTTATAAACTCATCATGCATGCAAAAATCATGTATATTTTACAATCATGAATCATAAATTATTTTCATCATGTATTCATGTCATATTTCAAAATATTGCTCACAGATATTCGTGCTAAGGTCACTATTATACCCGTGACAGGGTCATGTTTCTTAATCGACAGAGTTTTTAATTCATATGCCAACTTTATACCCGCTGGTAGGGCCATGTTTCGTGTGGATGCTAGCTCCGGATATCGACCTTCCCGAAGAAATTCATTCATAGCCATCTGAGAGCCTTTGAAATCATTATATCTTTTTCTTAAAACATATATATACATAGATGAAAAACAATAAAATTTTATGCTTCATAATCATGCAACTTTTTATAAAATACATTCATACAATCAATGCTCATAATAAAACATGCTTTTTCATATCACATATGCTGATCCCTATTTTATGAAAAAAATATGACTTCATCAATAAGAGATCATATGCATGAAAATCATGAAGATTTAAAAATAAATAAGGAGCGTAAGATCCACTTACCTCGTTCATCTTAGATCTTCAGACTTTGTTAAAAGAATCAGCTAATCTTATTTAAAATATCAAATCATCGTCAATTTCTATTCTATGAATATAATAAGATTAATTCATAAGGAAAGAGGACTGTTGTCCGGATGTGTCGGACCATCCAGATACCAGGGTAATTCAGGGTCTCTGATCTGAGAGTCAGATTTAAGTGACTTGATCAAGAAATCGTGAAGCACAGATCGAATTAAGGTTAAGATCAATCAATAAGGTTCTTTAATAATAGATTTGAAAAATACTTGATATGGCCAAATGAGGTTGACATACAGCACGGATATCAAAGTAAATTCGGATCATCTTACTAGAGTCAATATGAGCCTCTAAAAGATGAAGGCATGACTTGATACAGGATTCATAGACCTTCTTAGAGAGAGAAAGTCGGTCATGAGAGAGAAAGTAGAGAGATAAAGTGGAGAGAGAATCTTTGTATCCTTCAAAAGTGGCAATCATGATTGATATCATCAGAGATTATATCAGAGTGACTTAATATGGATTAACCATGATCAATGTTATCAATTTCGAATAAAGATCGGATCGGGATCTAATCTACTGCACGAATTTCGGAGCAATCTCAGATCATCATATTTTCATCTCAAGTTTATTCTAGGATCTATGATGCAATCAGAGAGAGAGAGTGACCCTAAAGAGATAAAATCCATAAAAAGAGATAAAAAGTCTAGAGAGAGAAAATAGAGAGAATTTAGAGAGAGAAAATATAGAGAGAAGGTAGAGAGAGAAAGTTCAATTCTAGAGAGAGAAAAATTTAAGAGAGAGAGATGAGAGAAACTTTCTCTCACATATATTTATTATTATTATTATTATTATTATTTTCTTTTCTTTTTCTTTTTCTTTTCTTTTTCTTTTTCTTGTTTCCGTTGCCTTCTTTGGCCGAAACAGGGACCTAGAGGTCCCCGTGCCTTTGACTGGCCGATCATGGCCATTCTCCGCCCGATGGTGGCCGGCGGCAAGGGGCGACCCTCCCGTGCTCGGAGGCCGAAGCTGGCGGTCGGCGGTGACCGTCGGTGCCATAAAAAAAATCAGGAAAAGGGAGAGAAGAACAAGGCTTTCATCTCCGACGAAATTCGATGGCTCCTGTCACCGGCGGTCGTGTCCACAGGCATGGGAAAGAAGGGAGAGAAGGGAGGAAGAGGAGGAAGGACTTACCATAGCCTCCGATGACCCCCACCGGCATGAAATCATGGCGAGCACGAGTCGAGGGGCCGCGGCTTCAATCAAAAAAATCAGAGAAGAACTCCGGCGATCGTCGGTGACTGTTGTGTCCTCTCTTAGAGAAGAGGAGAGGGGTTCTTATAGGGCTCATGCTAGGATCTTTTAATGACCCTAGGACTCTGATTCTGATCGGGATCGGAGAAGGAGAAGACTCCGATCGGGAGTCTTCTTCTCTATTTTTTTTTTTTTTTTCTTGGGTGGGCTTTGTGGCTTTAGGCCCAGTGGGCTGGGTTATCACATAAATATCTAGTAAGGTCAAAAGTTTTCTTCACCAAATAAAACGAAGATCAGATAATTTGTGTTTTATATTTTTGTTAATTCATGTAAGTCGACATTCAAAGAATTCTACAACCTTGTCCTATGCTTAAGATAAATATATCTTCGAAGAAACAGTATCTTTAAAATGAACTTGTTAAGAAAAAGATGTCTCCATGGCTTCCCCCTTGCAACAATCTGGATAACTGCAGATCTTATCAACCAAAGATAATGTTCAAAATGCATAAAATTCAAAAGATATAAGATGCTATGAATTTTTTGAGATATGTGTGAGATTCCGTGCGAACGTGTATTTAATCTCATATCGATTATTATTTAGAAAGATCTTATATATTTATGCAGGATCAAAAAATTTAAATAATAATATTTTTGGATAATTTTTTTGGATGAAAAAAATATGTGAGGATCCGTATGAGCATATATATTTTTTTAATTTATCAAATATAAATATAAAAAATATGATAGATATTCCTTTGGAAACTAAACATATAGATTGACTCGTACCATTTTCCTGTGATTAGATAAAATTTGGCATAGCCCCACTTCAGTACATCATTTAATAAAGGACAAGCACTATGAGGAAATTCTGAATTTACAATCATTGGAAGCACAGCAGGGGGGTCTTCCTTTACATCTTCGTATGAAACTTTTGTCTCTTTCAAGAGCCTATAATAGAAATTTGCATTGTCAAGAATTATTTTGGATGCAAAAGCCCAAGATTTTGTGGTTGAAGTGGGAGATGCAAAACCCAAATTTTTTCATAAGTCTACTATCCTTCATAAGAGGAAGAATAAGATAACAACCTTATTTGATAAGGAAGTTAATAGAATAGAGGATGAAGAGGGCAATAAATCTCATATATATTAAACAATTTTAGCACTAGATGGGAGAATTCAACTCAAAGTAATGATGTTTGGCTATCGGATATTGAGTCTATTGTCACAGCCGATCAAAATGATTATATTGTAGCAACTGTGATAGAAAAAAAGATTGAAAAAGCCTTTAATTAAAAGTCTTAATCTGAACAAGGCCTTTTTTTCTTTTAGTTTGTTGAACCATTATTAAAAAAGATCCGGATCGGATATGTGATAGCCACACACTTCTTAGGGTAAGATCCTAAAGCATATGCAAAGCCTTATAATTCATTACAGCCTCAAAATCTTATGAACATTGTTGATCTCAATTCATAATAATTATTTCATATTAACAAATATCAAATATTATATAATTTATACAACTCGATCATCCAACTATTATGAATGATACTCTATCTAATCATTCCTTTCAAATCAAGATCCCAACCTTAGCTAAGTACAAGTATCCTATAACTCTGAAAAAAAAAAAATAGAGGGTACTAAGCTTTACAATCCAGTAAGAATCTTTGCACATTTATACTAGTATAATAATATAATTTAAAAATAATAACAGGTATGAAGCATGAATCTTATATAAAATATCTAGAATAAATCAAGCATCTATATAAACATGTATCAATTATCTATTTTGCCAAAAGAAGTGTATCAGTATATACCAACAAGTGAAATCTTTTATTTAGTATTAATTTCATATCTTGTCATTCATTTCTCACATTACAATTTCAAATTTTTTAATCTTTTTTTTCTAACTTTGGACTAAACAAAATCATGCCTCAATTCTATAACTGATCAAATTTCTATGCATAAGCCCATGGTGGCTATCCTAGACAAAAGCTCCTGATTAACTGTCTTATGCATAAGCCCGTGGAGACTATCTTGGACATAAACTCCTGACCAGCTGTCCCATGTGTTAGTCCGCAGAGGCCGTCCTAGGCATAAACTCCTAATCGACTGTTCTAGGCATCAGTTTCTAGAGGCTATCCCATGCATAAGCCCATGAGGTTATACCAGGCATAAACTCTTGACCGACTATCCTATACAGAAGCTCCTAGAGGTTGTCCCAGGCATAAGCTCTTTGTCAACTATTCTAGATATAATTAAGCTCCTAGAGGTTATCTCAGGCATAAGCTCTTAGTAGATTGTCCTAGGCATAAGCTCCTGACGGACTATCCATATGACAGAACTAGTCCAACCATATATTTTTCATATAATTATTATATATTGATTTCATCAAATCAATTTTAATTTATAGTATGATCAAAAATAAGTATGTCATACCCATATAATCGTATCATCAATGACTAATACATATATATAGTCAAAATATAATGTACTCATATTAAAAAATCATGCAAGAAATAATAATATCTCACATATGACAAATTTATCAATATGAATTTAATGATATAAAACCAATGGTACAAATCTAACGTATATAATGATGATCATATATAGGGATTCTTGTCTCTATCGCCAGTCAAATCCAAATGTATGATGTCTATCAATCCAAGCCTAGCATGTCTAATCAATCCATATAATTCAAACTCATCTTGGATCAATCATCAGCATAAAAAAAAAATAAATTATGATTAGATTTCTAATAACAAAACTCTAATTTCTGATTTACTCTTAATTTTGAATTTCTTGATGTTATCTAAGACATGATTAATTAATAAATAAATAGTTAGAAATTTATCTTGACTTAGAGATTAGAGCATTAATCTTCCTACTCACTGTCTCCTTGTCCAGCTGGTCATTTTCATACATAATCGAAATCAAATACTATAAAGTGACTAGATCATGATGGAAAGATTAGGAGAGAGAATGAACATGACTGTCCGGAAAATGATGTTTGATAGCTCGAGCAGATCAAATCTCGATGAATTGATCAGTTCATAAAAAAAATTCAATAAATTCAAATCTACAAAAATCGAGAGAGAGATCAATGCAGAGGAAGATTGTTATGATTTCAATCTAGAATCCTCTATCGGGTTCATTAGGGTATAACAATAAGTCCCCTGGATCTTTTCCTCATGGGTTCTCCAATTCATCGAAGAGAAAAATAAATAAATTCCTAAAATTTTTCTAATCCATTTAAGAAAGAAAGAAAAAATAAATAAATAAATAAATTGCTAAAGAAGAGAGAAAGAGGAGGGAAGAGAGAGAAGTACCCTCTCTTCTTCTCTTTTCTCTTCAAAACGGGGGGGTTTGCTTCCCGTTTCTCCCCCTCCCATGTACGACAGCGGAAGATGCAGCCGGCCAGCCATGGCGGCTCCCAACAGTGCCGAAGCCGTGACCTCGATGACGGCCACGACGACAATTGTTGCCGGCGGCGATTGGTGGAACCAAAGGAGAAAATAGGGATCCTATTTTGAAATGAATCCGATATCTTGCTGGCTACAAACAACTCGGAAAAGACCCAAAAATAAAAGCAAAACAATGCTAAATCCCTTATCTAGATCCAGCGAGGTTTGAGGAAGGGTTCCAGTGATCTTTTTCTGGCGGCAACCTACGGAAAAACCTCGAGAAATCCCAAACAATCCATGGCGATTTCTCAAACAATTTGAGGTGGAGATCCAAGGGAGGGAAGGGGCTATTTATAAACGGGACTCCTAACGTAAATCGGACTCCCGCCAGCCCCGATTTCGATGGAAACGAGAGAGAAGAAGTGGACTCTTTTTGGGAGTCTTCTCCGTTTCTCTTTCTTTTCTTTTTTTTGTTTTTCCACCTGCTTTAAGAGTCGTGCAAAAAAATTTCAGAGGGACGCGTCCGAATAAGGCCCCTAGGCTGGATGCCTATAGCATCCCCCGCATCAGGTGCTTTTATTGTAAGGGCCACAATATTGTTCATATATCTCATTAGCTTAGGAGGTAATGCATTCACTAATTCAAGCTTCTAAATCTAAATGTTTAATGATGGTGACCCTTGACATGGAAGGCTATGATAAAATTTGGTGGAATTATCTCAGGGGCGGATGAAGGACAAGGCCACCAAAGCCCTTGCCTTAGGCCCCCACCCCCAGGAGGCCCCTCGCTCGGCGCTCGCTCACATCCGGCTGCCCAGCATCGCGGTCCAGCCTCCACCTCCGGGCGGCATCCCGGTCCAGGCGTCCAGCCTCCACCTCCGGCATCCTGGTCCCGCCTGAGCCGCCTCCAGGCCTCCGGCGCTCCACCTCCATGTCTCCGCGGCTCCGCCTCCGGCGTTCCAGTCCCGCCCCGCCTCCAAGTCCACGCTCCACGGCTCCACCAGTCCCGCTGTCCCGGTCTCTCCGGCCCGGCAAGGTCTCTCCGACCGGCGGCCGGCAAGGCGGCAAGGCAAGAGCAAGACCACCAGGAAGGTAGGAACCAGGAGCCTCCCCGGCCCGGCAAGGCCTCCCTGCCTTCGGTGGCCTTGCCCTTCAGCCGTCCCTGGCTGTCGGCAGCACTGGCCCGCGCCGGCCCCTGCCTCGACGAGATCCACCAGCGTCTCCCCTCCCTCGAGGCCTCCGTCCGCCCGATCCGCGCCCACCGCGACGCCCTCGCTGCCGTCGGCGGCCATATCGACCGCGCCGTCAGCCCCGCTTTAGGCCTCCAAATATGTTGAGCCGCCCCTGAATTATCTTCATCGGATTTTTTTTCATGTGGGCTTTTATCGTAAATTTTTGTCTTGGGTCATGGCTTGTGTCCTTTAGCCTCAATTTGCTTTATTGGCCAATGGTACCGCTATTGGTTTCTTCCTTCCTGTGGCTTGAGACAAGAATATTGTGTCTCGTTATATGTTCATTTTCTGCGCTCAAACATTGTCTAGCATGTTGCAGGGAACTATTCAGGCCAAATTTCTATCTATCAACCTCAGCTGAGAGATCCATCTATTCCTCATTTGTTATTTGCTGATGATTGTTTAATTATTTCTAGAGCTACTAGGAAAGATGATTTATTCTTAAAGCTGTTGTTGGATGCTTATTGCTATTACTCTGGACAAGTTGTTAATGATTCAAAGTCTCATGTACCCTTCAATCCCTCCACCCCAAGCAGTGTGAAGGCTCAAATTCAATCCTTAAATTATATGATTGTCAAGAGGGGAGTCTGAAAATATCTTGGAGTGCCTCTTTTAGGTGAGTCTCTAGTGGCTTCTGATTTTTTTTCATCAAAGACAAAATTAAAGCAAGATTGGCTAACTGGAAGTGAAAGGCTCTATTAGTTGCAAGCATAGCAACTCTTGGGGTTGAAATCGGGTCGGATATAGATCAGATTATTCATATCCGTATTTATTTTATTTGGTGAATACAATTATGGATACAGATATTATTTGAATGCAAAAATTTATATCCATATTTATTTTAAATAGATACGGATATAATTGAATATCGGAAGTATGGATATAATTATGAATATAAGTTAGATAACTAAATTTCATGACTACAAAATTAAAGATGTCACTAGATAGACGATAAATCAAGCTAATTGCTTGTTTAAATGGTGATATATTTTTCTTAAAAATTAATAAGTGCTATATAAATTATATAGGATTACAGATAAATTTGGATATTTGGATATGAATCGGATAGTTATCTATCTATACCTATATCTATTTTTCTTTGAAAGATATGGATATGGATATGGACATTGGTCAGATCCTTAAGTTTCTATCCATATCCGGATTGATTTGGATTATAAAACGGATCTGGATGGATATTATCCATACCACTTTCACCCCTAGCAACCCTTCCAATGGTAGGTCCTTTTTTTTTCTTCTAATGGATTGTTTTTTAACACTGATTTGATGGCTTTTGTGCTCCAAATTCCCCATACGCAAGGAGATTGGTCTGTCAGTTATGTTGGTACCCATCCAGATTTGCTGGGCATTCTCCGAAAGATATCATCCAGGTCTTTTACTTTTCGGAAACTGCATCAAACTTGACTCACTTTCAGTGCCTTCGGAAACTGGGTGTGCCTCAAAAAGTCAAATCATTCTGATGGAAACTTTTATGGTTGAAATCTCCCTGCAAATGGGAATTAAACCATAGGGGAATTTTATCTGACAATATAATCTCTACTGTGATTATTGTTATCAGCCAGTAGAAAATCTGCAGCATGTATTTGTGAACTGTTCCTTTGCCAAGGAATGCTGAAATCAGTTGGCTCTGTCATGTGATTTGCCTTTTGTTCTAAACACTTTACCGGCTTTGGTGCAGTCCATTACCACAGCCAAGGTAGAGAAAGGACTGAAAGCAATTGTAACTTACAAGGCAGGGTTAATTTGGTTTGCAAAGAATAGCAGATCCATTATTTAAAAATGAGGTGGTTAATCAAGTGGTGGAAAATTCACGCATTTCTTGCTCCTTTCAGAATGGCCATGTGGTAGGAACTAGTTGGCTGACGTAAGAACTTCGTGGTCCATTCGTGGCAGGTTTGATTGCTTAGTTGTGCCACGCACGTCAGCTTTGGTTAGTTCGGTTAGTTCTGAGGTATATCAAATATATTTTGGGATTATTATTTCCAGCTATATAAATAAAAATCTTGGATAATCTTAAGCCCTCACTATAGGAGCAACACGATATGGCTTGTGTAGGCTTGTTCTCGACCCTATTTTTTCGGACTTCAATGTATCAAAATGCATGGGGAAGTAGGTTAATTAGATTTGACCCCCGCTACCTTTCACATGCATTACATGAGCCAAGAGCATTCTAAGAATGATTAAATGTATCAAAATTAAAATATTGACAACAGCTTTGCTTCTTGCCATCGCTACTAGTTTCGGTGTGGACCCTTCCTTCTGTCATCTTTGACAATTTTAACAAGTGTCTTGACAACCTTGTCCTCTATTCAGAGCAACTCAATAGCAAGTGGAAAAGCATTGAAAATGACATATCAAATTGAGATGGCGGCCTGGATCTGTTTACATGGTGAACCTGGAAGAGAGAATTGGAGAATGACAGGTTTTCCGGTGCAGACCAAAGATACCGACCCAAGATCCAGGGTAAGCAACTATTAAATCAAGCTACAGTATCAAAAGAAATATTCAAAAAAAATAAAAATTAAAACACTAAGTTTGATTCTTTCTCACAAAAACATCTTACAAGAAAAGAATTCTCGCAACTAGTCACGCCACTCCCTCTCTCGTACTTAAACGCCATACATTCTCTCTCATAATCAAAGATGACATACCACTATTTTCCGCTGAAAGACAAATTTTAGTTTATTGGGCCTAAGGCTCAACATAACTAACACAGATCAGCACTAAAAAAGTAAAAAAAAATATATTTTAGTTAATCGATGAGTTAGAGTACATGATGACTCCAACAAATATTTGATACAAGGATTCTCTACTGTACATCACATGATGTGATGTACCGCATGATAATCATGCATAACGATCAGTTGCGTGATGCACGAGCTGTGTGATGCATGTCGAGTGTCTATGGTACGGTGGATGGTGCATAATGTATCATATCGTATGGTACATCACATAACAAAAAAATTGTGTCCATTTGGTATACATACTAAGTTATTCATGAAAATCCAAAATTAATGGGACCATCTCATGATATATTCTTTTTTTCTTTAATTTTTAGTGATTCAAAGAGTCTATAAAATCCATGCCATCTAAAGAACACAAACCAATACCATATCGTTAGATGTACATGTCATTGGACACCATTAGTTATTTCCATTTGCAAATTAAATGACGCGGATACATTTGCTCACGAAGTCACCTTCCTGATACTCGTCTCATTAAATAAATATACACCATATATATTGACTCATATGAGAGATAACCTCCTCCATCATACCGGAGGTTCATATGTACAATTAAAAAATATACATGAAATTCGAGGATTCCAACAACATATACTAGTTTCAAGGGCCTGATAGGTGTCACAGACCAAGCATTTCATGCATTTGTATCAACCGCTTCATGCGCATTTTCTTTTTTTTTGGATTTGATTATAATATTTCGTAAATGGCTTCTAAAGCTAAATTCAACAAGTCACCGTCAACGCACGTAGGGAAGAAAGCCCGTGAACGAGAAAGCAGTCTTTTTTTATGTTTTTCCTTGGCAGACCGACTTTGAAATGTTTTTCCTTGGCAGACTGACTTTGAAAAGAAAAAGCGATGCCGTGTTGACGCCACTGGATTTTAACTCCTAGCAATCTGATGTGAAATTTTTAATTAGAACAAATTTGTTGATGAGTAGGTGGAACAGTCGAACCGCCGACTGATACGGACAAACATATCCCTATTATCTTTTTTCTTTTTGTTTCTTTTTTTATTCGCCTTTGCAAATTAATGTTGGCTTTTAATCCAAGAAATTAAGATGCAAGGTTACGGAGAAATCTCGTTTAGTCTATAAATGTATCTCAATTCTCCACCTAGGTTCCTCCAACTCTCACAGGTGATTCCAAGTAGAGCAGAAGGCAATCCATATGGAGGTAACGATGCTCTTGCTGTCTCTCCTTTTGTTTCTAAACTCCTTCAACCATTTCAGGTTTGCTGCTACTGCCCGGACTCTGTTCACCGATGAGACAGATCTGCTTGCTCTGCTTGCATTCAAAGATGGAATAACCAGCGATCCCTCTGGAGTTCTAAGCACATGGAATGCCACCACCCATTTCTGTGGGTGGGAGGGAGTCACGTGCGGCAGGAAGCACCAGCAGAGGGTCATAGCCTTGGACCTCAGCTCCCGGGGATTGGTGGGCTCTCTTACGCCAGCCATAGGAAATCTCACTTTCCTCAGAAAAATCAACCTCCAAAACAATAGCTTCTTTGATAGCATCCCTTCCCATATCGGTCATCTGCACCGGTTGCAGCGACTAAACCTGAGCTTTAATTCATTCGTGAGAGGGATCCCTGTTGAGCTGTCCAATTGTTCTGACCTCAGACGACTTGACCTGAGCAACAACCCTCTTGCAGGGAGAATACCACATGAGCTCAGGTCACTAACAAAGCTCGAGTATCTACTGCTCGAGACAAACAACATCACAGGAGTCATCCCACCTTGGATTGGGAATCTTTCTTCGCTCTTAGTGCTTACACTGTATTCAAACTCCTTGGAAGGAAGCATCCCAGAGGAACTAGGCAACCTTGCAAACCTAAGATTCTTTCAAGTGTCTGCAAACTTGCTCTCCGGTATCATTCCCTTGCGCCTCTACAATTTCTCATACTTGTATCTTTTCAACGTGGCTGGCAACCAGCTGCAGGGTAGCCTTCCACCAACCCTGGGCAATACACTTCCTAGACTTAACTATCTTTGTTTAGGTGGTAACCGGTTTGAAGGACCCATTCCAGCTTCATTAGGCAATGCCACCGGAATTGTAGACCTTGATGTCTATGAAAACAATTTTAGTGGACAGGTGCCTTCAAATTTGGGAAGATTGCAAGGTCTTTACCACATCAATCTCGGTAGCAACCAGCTCGAAGCAAGTCATGCTAATGGATGGGCATTCATCGACTCTTTAACCAACTGCAGTTTTTTACAGATATTGGGCCTAAACATCAACCTGCTTGGTGGTATATTGCCAAAATCAATCACGAATCTCTCCATAGAACTCCAGCTTCTGACAGTGGAATCTAACCATATATCGGGGAACATTCCTTCTGGGATTGAAAACCTATTCAATTTGTATGCATTGGGGTTTGAGAATAATCTACTCACTGGTAACATCCCAGAAGATATCGGAAAACTTCATATGCTGCAGGTTCTTTCCTTGGGTAGAAACAGGTTAACAGGGACCCTTCCATCCTCCCTCGGCAACCTCACCCAGTTGAATAGACTCTACTTAGACAGTAATGCCTTTGAAGGACCCATACCTTCAAGTCTGGGAAATCTCCAACATTTAGCAGATCTACACCTATCCCAAAACAATCTTAGTGGTAGCATCCCAAACGAGATATTCAACCTTTCTTTCCTATCAAATTATATGGATTTTTCGGACAACTATTTGACTGGGGAACTACCATTGGATGTTGGCAGCATGGTAAATGTCAGAGCATTAGTTTTTTCTGGAAACAAGTTGTCAGGTGAGATACCTGGCACATTTGGCAATTGCGAGGTCTTGGAATACCTCTTCGTTGACAATAACTTCCTCCAGGGGACCATTCCTCCATCTTTGGGTGACATTAAAGCACTTCAATATCTCGATCTCTCGCACAATAACCTGTCAGGTCCCATACCTGAATTGCTAGAAAACTTACACTTATTGGAATATCTCAATCTGTCTTTCAACCATCTGGATGGTGCAGTGCCGACAAAGGGAATCTTCAACAATGCGCCTGCTATCTCGCTAATTGGCAATTATGGGCTCTGTGGAGGTATACCAGAACTTCACTTCCCTGCATGTCCCAAAAAATCATCAGAAAAGAGTGGAAGGTCTCATTTGGTTCGAGTACTGATACCAATAATTAGTGCTATTTTGTGTTTGACACCGATCTTTCTCCTCGTTTTCTTATATTGGAAACAAAAGCCAAGAAAGGACACGAGATCACCTGCATCTTCCTTGGATGACAAATATCCAAAAATATCTTACAGGGAATTGGCTGAGGCAACTGATGGATTCTCCTCCACCAATCTTATTGGCACAGGAAGATATGGCTCGGTCTATAAAGGGTCTTTACTTCACGACGATGCAGCTGTTGCTGTGAAGGTTTTTAACCTGCAACAATTAGGAGCTATCAAGAGTTTCATAGCTGAATGTGATGCTTTAAGAATCATCCGACATCGTAATCTGGTCAAGATCATAACATTGTGCTCCAGTGTTGATTTTAGAGGCGATGATTTCAAAGCTCTGGTTTTTGAATTCATGCCTAATGGGAGTTTAGAAGATTGGCTGCATCCAGGAATCAATGAGCAGCGAATGATGAACAGTTTAAATTTACTTCAGAGGTTAAACATAGCCATTGATGTTGCCGAAGCACTGGATTATCTTCATCACAATTGTCAACCACCAGTTGTTCACTGTGATTTGAAGCCTGGTAACGTTCTTCTTGATGCTGACATGGTTGCTCGTGTAGGGGATTTTGGGTTGGCAAAAATCCTTTGTGAAGCTATGAGCATGTCTTTGCAAAATTCAGCAAACTCAACTGACGTCATAAGGGGAACAATTGGGTATGTTGCTCCAGGTAATTCTAGATCATAACAAAACAAAGCTTTAATAGTATTTTTTTCCTTTTTTTTCTTTTTCTAGAAGAGAATGGTTAATTTGTTTTATATCATGGTTTTAGTTTTCCTAGGCTTATGCAGTGCTAACTCTGAAATGTATGCACCGTAGAGTATGGGGCAGGGGGACAGATATCTACATCAGGTGATGTGTATAGCTACGGATTCCTTCTTTTGGAGATTTTTACAGGAAAGAGACCTGTTGATGATGCATTTAGAAATGGATTGACCCTTGATAGTTTTGTTAAGATGGCATTTCCTGATAGGATTGAGGAAATTATTGATCCATTGTTGCTGATCCAAGATGATGATGACCCGAGAGGAAGCACTACTAGGAGCCTTCACCAATGCTTAGTAGCTGTGATAAGAGTCGGCCTATTGTGCTCAACATTATCTCCAGGTGAACGAATGAACATGAGAGACGTGGCCACTGAAATGCATGCAATTAGAAACGCCTATTTTGGGCGTAGCGAATCATGAAAAGAGAAGGCAAAGACCACACCAACCTTTGGCTCAATATTTATAATGGTAATAGGATCAAACTAGTCACGACATGTCACAAGTTTCATTGGATATCACAAGTTTAATTGTATTAAATGTCATGATGCATAAGAATTTTTATTAAGTTGTTGGAAAGGAAAGATAACTTTTATTGATCTCAGACAAAAACACTTTCTTTTTTGTTTCATTCTTTTCGACCATTCTTCATTAGGGGATTTGAGATGATTAAATCATTTTCCATTTTCGTGGAATGTTTGTAGTTGGCAAGTTAGACATTTCCTCTATAATAGCAGGTTAGGTCAGGAACTGTTCAAATTTTTTAACTGATAGAAGGCTGACACATTCTAAACCCACCCTGCAACACGACTGATCATGTGGCAATGGCCATCTTAGCCAGGTAAATGAATTGTAAGCAAGTACCTTGCATCATTTATCAAGCAAAACCCCTATTAGGATTTGGTAATGGCTACTTCAGGTTATAATGGCTCATTCCTTTACCAAATGCTAGAAACATATCGAACAAAATTGCAGTAAGGTATGGAACGGCGAACTTCTTACAGCTGACAACTATCAGAAATTATTGGCATACTTGCGACAGATGAAGTAGATAATGACTTAAAAATATGATTTTACCATGTAACAGATCAATAAAATTATCTTCACAAACAAGCACCGGCAACTAGATTGATAAGAGTGTAAAGTGAAGTTGGCCCCTAGTAATTTCATTCAATATCAAACGTGGAGTAACCATGATGGTTTCAAGGTCTAAACATGATCTCAGATGCAGCAGGATGCATGTGACTCCAATGCGTGGAGGTTGCACTTCATCCAGTCACAGTTTAGCTCCTATGTAGCTCTGCAGAATGACATTGGTGCACCTTCCCAATTCGGCATCGTATCTTAGTAAGTCTGGATAATCTACAAGGTATTAGAGCCAAGTAGTTCAATGTGCATCCAAGTGGTTTGTTGCTTTGAGAGAAATTCGTTGAAACACTTCTTAGATTGGAAATCTTATGTTAGTGGTATGTTCAAGTTTGTGGTTCAGTGTGGTTTGAGAGTTTCCAATAATTTGTTATGCCCTCATGCAAACTTATGAACTCCCAATTGTATAGCTAAATTCACCACTATCAAGATGTCCCTTTTTTTTCTATTATTTGCCTACTTAAACTGAACAGCACCAATTTTCTATATATGTTTGGGTTTTTTTTTTTTTTTTCCACTGTTTGCCTACTTCCTAAATATCATAGATGTTTCGTGCTAAGAGTATGGTATAACTAAAAGCTACTTGTATATTAACGTAAGATAGTTGAGAAATCATATTTATCTCCTATCCACACAAATCACATACGGTGGGGTTTGTGCCATACATCGCTATCGAGCCAAAAGCAAGTCCACAGGTACACAGAGGGTTTATTTAAGTGAACAGAGTGATTTTAACAGATAGAATTGGATATCCTGAAGTACTCAAAATATATTCATAGCTATGGGTAATGTTGAGCATCGTATCTATAGACTATTGATATGGATAGTAATTTCATATAGTTTCTTCTTCACCAAGTTGAAGCCTTACACTAAAACCCATGCGTGCCATTTACTCTACAAGGCTAGCATTGGCAATCCACCGTACTATGCACTATTAGCTTTAGATTTGGGAACTTGATGCAGGAGCTTGCAAGTCATCCCTTGATCTAATAGGCATGCCTTGTTGTACTCTGGATGTTAGTAAATTTTTAGCCAAACCCATGTATTGACAATGATACTTTAGACAATATCATTGATAGGGTTCACAATGGTTTACTAGAATTAGATATGAGTGAGGGCCAAATAGTTCAACATAGAAACCATCATAATAGCATAGTGTCCATATTAGATAAAGACATAATTGGACATATGAGACATGATTGCAATTAACTCAAAATGTTTTGAAAATAATTGCTTTTCAGAATTACTATAGTTCATGGGAATAGTTTTCATAAAATGAAGTCTCACACGATCTAGGGTTCTATCGTATCGTGAAACCGGATTGCTAAGGGTTCAATACTACGATATTCAATGTTATGTGCATTGGAACAATACAATGATGAGGGGGATTAGATTATAGGATGCAGCTTGTGTAGAAATAGGAGGCTCAAACAAGGAGGACGTAAGGGGTAGGTCTTTGGTGAGCAAGAATCCGAGTTTACATATCCTAATAACATCGAGCATGTGTATCTGCCACCATCAATTGGAACAAGTTTCCATTTGATTGTACCCTCAATGACTGGATCAAAAGATGCAAATTTAAATGGGGAAGAGATTAGGCCTGAGAAATAATATAAATACAAAGATTGGATTAGATTAGGTCAAGCAAGATGGAACTTGGGCTAGCCTAGGGGTGCAATCAAGCCTAGCCGAATCAACTAGCTAGAGGCTTGAGCTCAACTCAATTCAAAATACTTAAGCTCAAAACTCCATTGGAGATCGATCGAGCCTTAATATTCTGAGCTCGAGCTTGAATCAATGAAAAAAAGATAATACTCGAGCTTGACTCGACTCGACTCGAATATCAATCAAGCCATACTCGGATGCGAGTTTGAGCTCAAATTCAACCCTTGGCCTACTCAAGTAATATATATATATATATATATATATATATATATATATATATATATATGATAATCCGGCCCAATTAGGCCCAAAACCAGCTCACAAAGCCCACCAGAGAAGAAAAAAAAAAAAGAAAGAAAAACAGAGCAGGAAGACTCCCGATCGGAGTCTTCCTCTTCCCCGTTTAAGAATCGGAGTCCTAGGGCCATTGAAAGACCCTAGGACGAGCTCTATAAGAACCCTTCCCCTCTCCTCTATAGGTAGACCCTACAGCCACCAATGATTGCCGGAGATTTTTCTTCGATTTTCCCGTTGAAGCCGCGGCCTCCTATTCTTGTGCTCGCCGGAAAACAGAGGCCGAAGACGCCGTCGGAGCTCAGGTAAGGCTCCAACCTTTCTTCCTCTCCTTCTTCCGTTTCCCCTCTGGCCCCAAACATCATTGTCGGTCGCCGACTTTGCCGAAAATCGAGAAGAAAATGATGCTCTATTTTTCTCCTGTTCGGCCGAGTCATCTTTCACCCTTTTCCGACCATCGACGCCGTCGTTTGCGGCATCTCACCCTTAGGTTTGGACCCCCACCCCTCTATCTGTCTTTTTCGAAAGTCATGGCCGTCGGTGATAGGCCAATGACCGGAGAAATCCGTGGAAAGGAGGCGGTCCCCTGTTTTTCATTTTTTTTTCTAAATCTCCCGCCGGTTGAGCCTCACCGCCGGCGTTCTGTTGCTCCCTGCTGTCGGCCGTCGCTGTCGGACCATCGACTGTGCCGCTGCAGCCCGCCGGACCACGGGCGACGCCCCTCTGATCCCCTCCCGTTCGGCCAAAGAAGAGGAAAGAAGGAAGAAAAGAAGAAGAGAAGAAAAAAAAAAGGAAAAAGGAAAAAGAAAAAAAAAAGAAAAAGAAGAAAAAAAAAGAAAAGAAAAAAAAAAAGAAAAATATAATAATAAGAAAAGAGAAAATTTTCCTCTCTCCCCTCTTTCTCCCTCTTTCTCTCTCTACCTTCTCTCTATATTTTCTCTCTCTAGATTTTCTTTCTATTTTCTCTCTCTAGACCTTTTATCTCTTTTTATGGATTTTGTCTCTCTAGGATCATTCTCTCTCTGATTGCATCACAGACCCTAAGATAAACTTGAGATGAAAATATGATGATCTGAGACTGCTCCAAAATTCGTGCAGTAGATTAGATCCTGATCCGATCCTTCTTCGAAATTGATAACATCGATCATGATTAATCCATATTAAGTCATCCTGATATGATCTCTGATGATCTCAACCATGATTGCCACTTTTGAAGGATACGAAGATTCTCTCTCCACTTTCTCTCTCTACTTTCTCTCTCATGACCGACTTTCTTTCTCTAAGAAGGTCTATGAATCCTGTATCGAGTCATGCCTTCATCTTTTAGAGGCTCATATTGACTCTAATAAGATGATCTGAAATTACTTTGATATCCGTGCTGAATGTCAACCTCATTTGGCCATATCAAATATTTTTCAAAACCATTATTAAAGAACCCTATTGATTGAATTTGATCTTAATTCGATCTGTGTTTCATGATTTCTTGATCAAGTCACTTGAATCTGACCCTCAGATCAAAGATCCTAAATTGCCCTGGTATCTGGATGGTCCGACACATTCGGTCAACGGTCCTCTTTACTTATGATTTAATCTTATTATATTTATGGAATAGAATTTGATAATGATTTGATATTTTAAATAGGATTAGCTGATTCTTTTAACGAAGTCTGAAGATCTAAGACGAACGAGGTAAGTAGATCCTATGCTCCTTATTTATTTTTAAATGATCATATTTTTTATGCAAAGAATTGCTATTGATGAAATCATAATTTTTCATAAAATAAGGATCGGCATATGTGATATGAAAAAATATATTTTATTATGAGCATTGATTTTATGAATATGTCTTATGAAAATAGCATGATTATGAAGCATGAATTTCATTATTTTTCCATCTATGTATATGTATGCTTTAAGAAAAAGATATAAAAATTTCAAAGACTCTCAGATGGCTATGAATGAATCCCTTCGGGAAGGTCGAAATCTGGAGCTAGTATCCACATGAAACATGGCCCTGCCAGCGGGTATAAAGTTGGCACATGAATTAAGAACTCTGTCGATTAAGAAACATGGCCCTGTCACGGGTATAATAGTGATCTTAGCACGAATATCTGTGAGCAATATTTTGAAACATGACATGAATACATAATGAAAATGATTTACGATTCATGATTGTGAAATATACATGATTTATGCATGCATGATGAGTTTATAACTTGTTTTGTTATATGCCCTATAAAATACTTTATTTTGTATTCTGTTGTTTTCTAAATATTGCATTATCATGAAAAACTTATGCTTGATCCGATAAGGAAGTGCAAGTTCTACTTACTGGGCTAGTGTAGCTCATATTCTTGTTGTTTTCTTTTTGTTTGAACAGAAAAATAAGGTTAGGATCGGCAAAAAAGAATCCAAGTTTGAAGATCGGCATAGCAAGTTGAAAAATTTGGCAACAGAAGTTTAATTTATAATCATGGATTTGTAGTTATTTATGAATGTTGAGATTCAGGTTAGTACTTGCTTTTGGATTTAGATGCTCTGAACCCATATTGGTTCGATTATTTGATGAATAATAGAATTGAATTTTTTATTTGACGGATTTTAGATGATTATGATGAATTGGCTTCGTGTTATCGTGGGTTCCATCCCTCGGTAGCATGGCCGTGTTATGTCTCGGATTTGGGGCGTGACAATATATATATATATATATATATATATATATATATATTATAAATAAAAATAATATTATTACAAATATACATAAACTTGAATAGGCCATAGTATTTAGTTACTCAAGCTTGACTCGAAAAACTATTTCAGCTACTTGAGCTCGATTCGAGTTTGATAGTAGCCAAGACGAGTCGAGTTTAGATCTGAATTGAACTTGAGTAGCTTGCAAACAGCTTGACTCATTTGCACCCCTAGGCTAGCCATTGGCTTGCTTGGATATGATTCAAGTGAGGAGTGGCCAAAGTAGGAAGGTAGGCCGCCCCTATCATTTGTAGAACCACTAGATGGTGTGCAACTAAAAGTTACATGACCACCCCAAGGTCAGTGCCACAATATGGCTAGGAGTCATATCTAAACTCATATGATAAGTTTTATCAGATCTAGATCCTAGTTGTAGTTTGGTTCTAGGGTTTCCTATTGGATCTTTGAGACCTTATATTATTTGATAAGATATTTGATTTATGACATTTCTCATTTTGTTTGGAGATGGTTTCCTTCCAATTGGTGAGCAGAACCTTGATCTTTTGCCTACAACCAAGTCTGAGTGTCCTCAATCAGAGCCCCAAGTGATCAATCCTAATTAAGGCTGAAATCAGATTGGATACAAATAGGGCACCAGTGTATCCATATCTATTTTTGTTTTCTAAACAAATATAGATACGGATATGAATATTAGTCGGATGCAAAAATTCACATCCATATTTATTTGAAATGGATACGAATACAAGTCAGATACTAGAAGTATGGATATACATATAGATGTAAATCGTATAACTAAATTTTATGACTATGGAATTAAAGATATTACTAAGTAGATGATAAATCAAATTAATAGCATATTAATGTGGTTATGTATCTTTCTAATTAAAAGTTCATGAATACAATATAAAATTAAATAAGATGACAAATAGAATCAAATATTCGGATAATTCATATATAGATCAAATAATTGTCTATCCACTGGATTTATGATACGTACAAATTCTGATCATTCACTGTACATGACAATCTATAAAAAGAGGTCTTATTTATAAATTAAGCAAGGAGTACTATTTTCTATTCTCCCTAACATTTTAAAAGTTCTAACTAGAGGGATTAAAATGATAGACTAATATAGAGATGTTTGTGGATAAGTAAAGCTTCTAAGGAAGGCTGCAAATGGGTAGGGTTGACCCATGATCCGACACGATCCGACCCACGTAGACACAATCCGAACCGTTTTGAAGGACCTATGGATCCAGATCAGGTTCTAAAATTGAATCCGTTCTATTTTTCAGGTTGGGTCTAGATTTACTGAATTTTGATCCAACTCGACCTGATCCGTGGAGACTTTTGGGTTGATTTGGATTTTGAGATAAAGGATCCAATCCAACCCAACCCGATCCCATCCGAACCCATCTCTTATCTTTCTTTATTCCTATATACATAAATGTTAATTTTGATCGAGTGTGCTTTAATATCTGTTGTTCTTGAAAAGACATTCTATTGATTTTTAGATCCTTATCTTTTAAAATTTTGTTAAAATATTTTGAATTTGAATTAACCAAGTCAGGAGCAATGGTGAGAAAAATATGATTAGATTTTTTGGGTTCTTGAGTGAAGAGCGTGGAACATGGGGGCTCTAATATTCTTATATATCAAGATCAAAATTTATAGTGCAAATAAAGTTTGTTTATAGATTTTTTACTTATTAATCTTGTTATTTATAACTCAAATCCGAATTGGTCCAGATCTGGATCCGAACCGGAACCGTATTTCATAGATCGGGACTGGATTATACATGGACCCGACCCAACCCGAATGATCCATTGGGTCAAAAAATTTGATCATAGATCTGATTCGATCTTTTGTTATGCTGAATTTGGGTTCAATATTTAGATCCGATCAAAA
>NC_026002.2:757971-826076 GCF_000442705.2 Elaeis guineensis
GATCTTAGGATTCCTAATCCGAGAAGAACTCCATCAGGAGTTCACGCACGCGGTCCCCTTCCATGCTCTTTTCCAGCACGAGCAGTGCATATGCTGGTCTTTTTTTTTTTAATGGGTTTTTCTTTAAAATTTTGGGTATTACATTCTACCTTCCTAAAAATAAATTTTATCCTCGAAATTTCTCACCTGTCACCACTGTACTGGAAGCTTGTGCATTTTATTAAGTAAGTGCATAAATTCTTTCCTGGGTTCTTTCTATTTTTTTTGTTCTTCTTTTTTTTCCACTGCTTTAAGAATTGTGTGGTGTATTTAATCTGGATTCGGATATTACATTCTCTCCTCCTAAAAGAAATTTTATCCTCAAATTTTTTTTTTGCTCAAGTCTACAAAATTTCTTACTTAAGATTTATAGTTCAAATCTCATCCTCGAACTTTTCAATATTCTAATTCTCGATACAGTTTCATCATTAAATCATCTTGTAAGGACAAGTCAATATCGCAAGGGTTAATATGATTCGGAATCATTCATTTCTTATAATCAAAATTAACATATTAATTTCAGATAAAGATATCAAGTTTCTCGTCAAAACATATCCATACTTGTCTTAATCGATCTATTATAAGATCATAAACAAACTTTACTATCTCTCAATGAATGATCATTCGAGTACAAAATCTAAAATTGATAAACAATCTTACAATCTCTTTTAATAGATAGAGAAGCATAAGCTTTCATTTTCAAAATTCAAGATCAAAATCAATGGTCCACTCATCCTAGATTTAAGGTACTAAATATTTCTTTAATGTAATAGAGAATAAGCAACATTGTGAAAATCACATAATGACACCCAAAATAGTCCCCAATCAAAAATGTTATCTTTTCCATATCAATGAATTTCTCCTATTAAAGAATATCAAATCATGTCTTTCATCATAAACTTTGAATTCAGGAATTCAATATTACTGGCTATGTCAAAATAATACAGATCATCATGCTTCTATTGTACACTCTGATTTATATCCATCAATGCACTTATGTCAAATCTAAAGTTTCAAGTTGTCACAATCAATATTAGTTATTGTTTCAATGTCCCTAATGTCTACCCACCTACACTCATGTCTGATTGTATATGTCATAATTCATCCACTTATGCTCTAATACCATATTAATGTCATGCCTTCGATCCGAGATCATGAGCCGAGGGTCAATGGCAACCACCGCATACTTATGAAAAACTCTCTCCATAAGTATGCAAGACATCTCATCACGATATCAATGCATCACAACGGAATAAATTTAAATAATTATTATTTAACTTTAATTTAAATAATTAAATTAAATATCTTACATCCAATAAAGTTTCACTAAAAATAAAATAATAGATCTAAATTTAATGAACTTGATAATGCTAAATCTCGCATCTAAAAACTCTGTCTCAATATTATTAATCATGCTCGTAATTAATTATATAAATCTAAAAAATAAAAAGAAAAAAAATAAGCTAGACAATCCAGTAAGTAATAAATATCTTAACTAGATATTTCAGATAATTATATAATTTTCAAGAACAATGCTATGAATAAATATAAAAATATATTTCATGCTAATTCAGTGTAAATCTAATTTTTTCAAATATTTATATACAATATAATTATAAATTCGATTCAAATCAAAATACGCACAACTCAACAGCCTCGACTATGACCAATGTTTAACCCCTCATTGGTGGGATCCACTAAATACCAGTGCATAACCTCCACTGGCAGGGTCCATTGAATATCAGTGCATAACCCCCACTGGCAGGGTCCACTGAATACCGACACACAACCTCCACTGAGTAACAACATATAAGCTCTATAGGCGGAGCCCACTGAAATATAGTTAGGCTGAGAGCATAAATCCGATCTATATCAAAATATTTTTATATCATAATATATCATATTTTTCACTGAATATATGCATAATTAATAAACCATAGTATTTCAGAATCATTTTTCATTCAAAACATAATTTGATAAATCATGCATAATTTCAAAGAATAATTATTTACTTTCAAAATAAATATGAAATATCTCGAAAAGATGATTCATTACTTACCCTTCACAAATCACTGGACAAACAGATCGATTAATCTTTAAGAGATTTTTCAGTACCTATTATCCAAAATTATATTCTTATATTAATTTTAATTTAAAATTAAATCAAAGTAAATTTCAAATCAAAATCTCACTTAAGATCGAATCCTTCACTAAGCTCGATCAAAATCATCAAAAAAAATCTCTCATTATGCTAATCTTATAAAGATAATTTTGAGAGAGAGAAATCTATTAAGAAAAAGAAATAATCTAGAGAGAGAAAATTTTAAAGAGAGAAAGTTTAATATTTTAGAGAAAGAAAGTAATGATTCAAATAGAAAGAAGAAAAAGAAAAAGAGAAACTCTCTCATATTTATTTTTAATTATCTTTTTTTTCACGGAATAGGGAGAGGGAACCCGCGTCCTTCTCTTCTTCTCCTTTTCTTTCTTCATGGAATAGGGGAGGTCTTCCTCCCCTTGTTCTCGAACTAAGAGGCCTCCCTCCAGCCGACCACCCCTCTGATCGGTGGGGCAGTTCCCGGTGACGCTAAGCGATTGGATCCGGTGACCGACGGCGGCCAACGGCGACGGCAATCAAGAACAAAAGACAAAAACAGGGGATTCAAAAAATAGTGATTTTCCAGTGATTTTTCAGCAGATTAACTTGGCAAAATTTAAGATTAAAATCTCTAAAAGGTTAAGGGATTGAGAGAGAAGAGATTTATCTGATTTTTGAGGGGATTTGATTTGATTTGTGGCGGCCAAAAAAAAATTATCCACCGGGAAGAACAGAAAGAAGAAGGATTAAACGGTGATTTTTTTGGAGATTTTTCGGTGAAAAAAACTAAAGGGATTAGGATCTTTAAATAGGATTCCAATGGGAGGATTTAGAGTTTAATTCCACCTCAATTTTTTTTAGATTTTAGGATTCCTAATCCGAGAAGAACTCCATCTGGAGTTCACGCACGCGGTCCCCTTCCATTCTATTTTCCAGCACTAGCAGTGCACATGCTGGTTTTTTTTTTTTTAATAGATTTTTTTTTTAATTTTAGGTATTATATTTTGTCGGTCACTTCAGCATCAATATTTCTGCATAAGGATCAAATATCTTTCTTTCGATCTCGATCGATCTAAACAGTAACATTAGGAAAAATAGCAAATCCATGGCATACAGCAGCCTCATAACCTCCTTTGTTTTCACCTTCATTTTTTCTCGATTTGATTGTCCTATTTACTAAATAGCTACTGAAACTGCATTCACCAAGTCACCGTCAACACGCATGGAAGGAAGACTGAATGTGAAAGTAGTCCTTTTTTCTATTTTTTTTTTTCCTTGGTGGACTGACCCTGAAGAGTTTACCGATGCGTCCCATCACCGTGATAAAAAGCGACGCCGTGTTGACTCCACCGGATTTGAACTCCTATCAATCTGAAAGTCTAGCCATAACTCAGAAAGGTAAATTATTAGTTGATGAACAACTGATGTTTTTGTCCTGAATTTCCATATTGGCTGGAAAAATACTTAAAGCAAATTGAGGCAATGGAAGAATCATTAGATGGGAGTTTAACTCATTTCATGCAATCTATTAGCTTTTGTTGCCGCTGATATGGTTTGATCCTGTCTGTCATTATGTGGTGCAGTTAATACCAATTTAATTAAGGCGGATTAATTAATGGTTGTTATATTTTCTTATTTTACTGATTTCTTTGTATATGTAGTACTCAGGAAAATGTTTGGAGATGGTGTGCTAGGTTCTCTAAGCATCCAAATCGTTGAGGTTGCCAGGAGTGTCGGTGCCACGATGGACCTGATCAAGCTAAGCTTCTTGAATATGGCTTGCGAAAATGCTGGTTTTATCGTACAGCAGGCCATCATCGTCCCTCCTGTTGTTAATGATGAAGACCTGAAAACTCTGTCCAGCTAATAAAATAAAATAATATTTTGTGACCTTTCGTCTTATTTAGTATAAGATTTTTCTAATGGAATATTAATATTTCCTATTCTTCCAAACTTTTTAGAAGTTCTAGCTTGAGGGATTAAAGCAGTTGGGTGATGTAAAGACGATTGTGGACAAGTAAAATTTCTAAGTGCAGTATCGATGATAAAAAAAAATAGCAAATCCGTGGCATAGAGCAGCCTCAGAATTTTCCTTTTTTTTTTCTCTCTCTTCTTTTCTTTTCTCAATTTGATTGTTCTAATTCCTCAATAGCTTTTGAAACTAGATTCAACAAGTCACCGTCGAGGTGCAAATGATAATTAAGGACAAAAGATTCCGCCCACATATATGGAAGCCCAAGTCCACTCATGTTGTTCGTTACTTTAGAAATAATAATGAATTAAGGACAAAAGATTCCGCCCACATATATGGAAGGAAGAATGTGAGTGAGAAAGCAGTCCTTTTTTTCTTTTGTCCACGATAGAGCGACCTTGGAAAGTCGATGGCAAAGAGTTCCATCACCAGAGAAAAAACTATGCAGTGTTGACCCCGCTGGATTTAAACTCCAAGCAATCTAATGTGAAATGTTTAATTAGATCATGTCTATTAATGAGCTGATGGATTAGTCCAATCATAAACTAACATGCATGAATATATGTCTGTTTCTTTTTCGTTCATCTTTGGGCATGTTGATTCATGGTTGGATCAGACCACCTCTGAGCTGGTGGACCTAGCTCAACAAAATATTTCTCTGATCTGGTGAAGCTTTTAACCCAAGGGTAAAGAAATCAAGATGCAAGCCCATGGAGAAATGACCGTGCCGAAAACTTCAACATTCGTCACATCAAAACCGCTGTCTGGCATTGGTGTTGTCATGGAATACACAAAATGTCAATCTCGAGTCTAGTGGCAAAAAAGTCGGTCCACAAATCCATAATTATGATAAAGATTTCTTCTTCTTCTTCTTCTTCTTCTTTTTGGTGATACAGAAATTTCATCTGGTCTATAAGTGTCTCAATTCTCCATCCTGGGAACCTCCAAGTCTCAAAATTGTTGACTCCAAGTGGAGCTGCAGCAGAAGGCAATCCATATGGAGGTAATGATGCTCTTGCTGTTTTTCCTCTTGCTTTTAAACTCCTTCAACTATTGCAGGTTTGCTGCCACTGCTCGGACTTCATACAGCAATGAGACGGATCTGCTTGCGCTGCTTGCATTCAAAGATCAAATAACCAGCGATCCCTCTGGAGTTCTACGCACATGGAATGCCACCACCCATTTCTGTGGGTGGGAGGGAGTCACATGCGGCAGGAAGCACCAGCAGAGGGTCATGGCCTTGGACCTCAGCTCACGGGGCTTGGTGGGCTCTGTTACTCCATCCATAGGAAATCTCACTTTCCTCAGAAAAATCAACCTCCAAAGCAATAGCTTCTTTGATACCATCCCTTCTGAAATTGGTCATCTGCATCGGTTGCAGCAACTAAACCTGAGCTTTAATTCATTCGTGGGAGAGATCCCTGTTGGACTGTCCAATTGTTCGAACCTCAGACGACTTGACCTGAGCGACAACCCTCTAGCAGGGAGAATACCAGATGAGCTCAGGTCACTAACAAAGCTCGAGACTCTACACCTCGAGGCAAACAACATCACAGGAGCCATCCCACCTTGGCTTGGGAATCTTTCTTCGCTCTATGCGCTTACACTGTATTCAAACTCCTTGGAAGGAAGCATCCCAGAGGACCTAGGCAACCTTGCAAACCTAAGATTCTTTCAAGTGTCTGCAAACATGCTATCCGGTATCATTCCCTTGCGTCTCTACAATTTCTCATCCTTGTATTTCTTCAATGTGGCTGTCAACCAGCTGCAGGGTAGCCTTCCACCAACCCTGGGCAATACACTTCCTACACTTAACTATCTTTGGTTAGATAATAACCAGTTTGATGGACCCATTCCAGCTTCATTAGTCAATGCCACCGGAATTGTAAGCATTGATTTCTTTAACAACAGTTTTAGCGGACAGGTGCCTTCAAATTTGGGAAGATTGCAAGGTCTTTACCATCTCGTTCTCGGTGTAAACCAGCTTGAAGCAAATGATGCTAACGGATGGGCATTTATCGACTCTTTAACCAACTGCAGTTTTTTACAGAACTTGGGCCTAGAATTCAACCTGCTTGGCGGTAGGTTGCCAAAATCAATCGCCAACCTCTCCGTAGAACTCCAATTTTTAGCAATTGGATCGAACCACATATCAGGGAACATTCCCTCTGGAATTGAAAACCTATTCAATTTGTATGCATTGGCGTTTGAGAAGAATCTACTCACTGGTAATATCCCAGAAGATATCGGAAAACTTCAGATGCTGCAGGTTCTTTACTTGTGTGACAACAAGTTAACAGGGATCCTTCCATCCTCCCTTGGCAACCTCACCCAGTTGAATAAACTCTACTTATATGGTAATGCCTTTGAAGGACCAATGCCTTCGAGTCTGGGAAATCTTCAACATTTAGCAGAACTGGACCTCTCCATTAACAGTCTTAGTGGCAGCATCCCGAAAGAGATATTCAACCTTACTTTCCTGTCAAATTATGTGGATTTTTCTGACAATAATTTGATTGGAGAACTTCCATTGAATGTTGGCAGCATGATAAATATCAGAGCATTAATTTTTTCTGGAAACAAGTTGTCCGGTGAGATACCTGGCACACTTGGCAATTGCGAGGCCTTGGAATACCTATTCATTGACAATAATTTCCTCCATGGGTCCATTCCTCCATCTTTGAGTGACATAAAAGCACTTCAAATACTTGATCTCTCGCGCAATAACCTGTCAGGGCCCATACCTAAATTGCTGGCAAACTTACACTTTTTGGTTAATCTCAATCTGTCTTTCAACCATCTGGATGGTGCAGTGCCGACCAAGGGAATCTTCAACAATGCAGCTGCTATCTCGCTACTTGGCAATTATGGGCTCTGTGGAGGTGTACCAGAACTTCACTTGCCTGCATGTCCCAAAAATTCATCAGAAAAGAGTGGTGGAAGGTCTCATCTGGTTCGAGTAGTGATACCAATAATTAGTGCTATTTCGTGTTTGACACTGATCTTTCTCTTTGTTTTCTTATATTGGAAACAAAAGCCAAGAAAGGACACGAGATCACCTGCATCTTCCTTGGATGACAAATATCCGAAAGTATCTTACAGGGAATTGGCTGAGGCAACTGATGGATTCTCCACCACCAATCTTGTTGGCACAGGAAGATATGGCTCCGTGTATAAAGGGTCTCTGCTTCGTGGCAATGCAGCTGTTGCTGTGAAGGTTTTTAACCTGCAACAATTAGGAGCTATCAAGAGTTTTGCAGCTGAATGTGATGCTTTAAGAGTCATCCGGCACCGTAATCTAGTCAAGATCATAACATTGTGCTCCGGTTTTGATTTTAGAGGTTATGATTTCAAAGCTCTGGTTTTTGAATTCATGCCTAATGGGAGTTTAGAGGAATGGCTGCATCCAAGAATCATTGAGCAGGGAATGGCAAACAGTTTAAATTTACTTCAGAGATTAAACATAGCCGTTGATGTTGCTGAAGCTATGGATTATCTCCATCACAACTGTCAACCACCGGTTGTTCACTGTGATCTGAAGCCTGGTAATGTTCTTCTTGATGCCGACAGGGTTGCTCATGTAGGGGATTTTGGGTTGGCAAAAATCCTTTGTGAGGCTATGAGCATGTCCTTGCAAAATTCAGCAAACTCAACAGACGTCATAAGGGGAACAATTGGGTATGTTGCTCCAGGTAATTTTAGATCATAACAAAACCAAGCTTTAATAGTATGTTTTCCTTCTTTTTTTTTTCCCTAGAAGAGAATGGTTAATTTGTTTTACATCATGGTTAGAGTTCTCTTAAGCTTATGCAGTACTAACTCTGAAACATGCGCACCGCAGAGTATGGGGCAGGGGGACAGGTCTCTACATCAGGTGATGTGTATAGCTATGGAATCCTTCTTTTGGAGATTTTTACAGGAAAGAGACCAGTTGATGATGCATTTAACAATGGATTGACCCTTCATAGTTTTGTTAAGATGGCATTTCCTGAGAAGATCGAGGAAATCATTGATCCATTGTTGCTGATTCAAGATGATGATGATCCGAGAGGAAGCACTACTAGGAGACTTAACCAATGTTTAGAATCCGTGATAAGAATCGGCCTCATGTGCTCAACTTTATCACCAGGTGAACGATTGAACATGAGAGACGTGGCCACTGAAATGCATGCAATTAGAAACGCCTATTTAGGGGGCAGATACTCATGAAAAGAGAAGGCAAAGACCACATCTTATGGGCTACACCAACCTTTGGCTCAATATTTATTACGGTAGTAGGATCAAACTTGTCATGACATGTCTCAAGCTTAATTGGATGTCACAAGTTTAATTGTATCAAACGTCACAATGCATAAGAATTTTTATTAGGTTTTTGGAAAGGAAAGATAACTTTTATTGATCTCAGACAGAACACTTTCTTTTTTGTTTGATTCTTTTCGTCCATTCTTCATTAGGGGATTTGAGATGATTAAATCATTTTTTATTTTCGTGGAATGTTTGTAGTTGGCAAGTTAGACATTTCTTCCATAATAGCAGATTAGGTCAGGAACTGTTCAAATCTTTTGACCGATAGAAGGCTGACTCATTCTAAACCCACCCTGCAACAAGACTGATCATGTGACAGTGACCATCTTAGCCAGATAAATGAATTGTAAGCAACTACCTTGCATCGTTTATCAAGCAAAACCCCAATTAGGATATACTAATGCCTACTTTAGGTTATAATGGCTCATTCCTTTACCAAATGCTAGAAACATATGGAACAAAGTTGCAATACGGTATGGAAAGGCGAACTTCTTACAGCTGACAACCATCAGAAATTATTGGCATACTTGTGACGGATGAAGGAGATAATGACTTAAAAATACGATTTTACCATGCAACAAATCAATAAAATTATTTTCACAAACAAGCGCCGGCAACTAGATTGATAAGAGTGTAAAAGTGATGTTGGATAGATATCTGACCAGAAAACCACCTCTCAAGACCTTTTCAGTACTACGCGATGCAGTAGGAAGAAAGAAGAAACAAAACAAAACAATCAAAATACGTGGATCAGCCACAAAAAGGCTCGCCTCTACGGGGCATGCAAACTTCACTATGAAAAAAAAAATTTACAAGAGGAGATCTCACCCTCAACCCTTGTACACCCAATTCTCTCTCACTAGAAGTTTCCCTCACAAAAGCTCTCTCTCTCTTGGAAGACCCCCTGAACTCCTGAAGTGACCGGCGTCCGCTGTCCAGGAGCCTCCTGCTCCTTCTCTCTCAGCGCTTCAGTCTCTCTTTCTTCTCTCGGGTTCCGTACGGCTCCGTACGGTGCGTCCTCCGACAAAACCAGACCACTGATTCCCTCTGTGCCTCACAGGCCCTTCTAAAGGGCTTAAACCCAATTAGATTAGGTTTAAGACTCCTTAATCAACCCATATAAGGACCCGGACCGTTGGATCGAGAACCAAATCAACCCACGCCCTCCGATCGCGATCCGATCCACGGAATAGTGCCATAGACCGCGAGAAACACGTGAGAAACACCCACACTAATTGACCGTCATGTGTCCTCTAATTGACCGTCCCAATGCCTCTGATCGCACAGCTCGATCCATCCGACAGATATACAGTGCCCTCACTATTCTTCAGGGAGTCAAACTACTCATCTCTGCAACATACATGATAGGGGCATGCAGAATCTAATATCCACTGCTGGAAAGAAGTAGATACCTCGTCAGATATCTCCAAGACATCTCCATCTGAATCGCTGCCGGTCGTCGCTACAGCAGCCACCATCCGATTTTCGAGTTGAGGATAATCTCTGGCTAGATGCCCTAACTCTGCACACCGATAACACCTGGTTTTACTCAAGTCCTTCCTGGACTTAGACCGTCCTCGTTGTGATCTCCTGTCGCTCTGTCTATCGCCTTCTGCTCCTTCAGAAGCTACCAAAGCTGAGCTACCGCCATCTGAGCTCGAAGCTGGGTTCTCCCTCCTGAGAATCTTGTTTTGGAGTATCGTCGTGGTACCTTCATCCATCTTGATAGTACTTTTTCTCACTAGAAGAGCAGTCACCAAGGACTCATACGAAAGAGGAAGCGACACCAACAAAACCAGCACCCTGGTCTTCTCCTTAACATTCTCGCCAACATTGAGGAGGTCGGTGAGGATCTTTTGGAAGTGACTTAGATGCTCCTGCACGCTCTGTCTCTCAGTCATCCGCAGTTGGTTCAACTGCCTCCAGAGGAAAAGAGTGTTGGTGAGAGACTTTGCCATGTATAACTCTTCGAGCTTCGACCACAGCATCGTAAGAGAAGTCTCGCTCAGCACATGGATCACCACCTCATCCGCTAGGTATATGCAGATGGTACTCACCGTCTGCATCTGTAGTCGTTTCCAATCCCGCACCTCCATGGTGGTCGGCTTCTCATCACACAAGAGAGCATCGATCAACCTTTGTTGGATGAGCACGTCCTTCACCCTTGCCTGCCACAAGGAGAAATTGCTCTTACCATCGAACTTGTTGATCTCCATCTTAATTGTTCCTGTCTTCTTCATCTTCAGTCTTGCTCACCACTGCTGCAATCTGCATCCTTGTACCGCCTTGCTCTGATACCACTTATTGGGTGGATGTCTGGCCAGGATACCACCTTCCAAAATCTTTTCAATACCACGCGATGTAGTAGGAAGAAAGAAGAAATAAAATAAAACAATCAACATACGTGGATCAGCCACAAAAATGCTCGCCTCCACGGGGTATGCAAACTTCACTATGAAAAAAAAAATTATAAGAGGAGATCTCACCCTCAACCCTTGTATACCCAATTCTCTCTCACTAGAAGTTCCCCTCACAAAAGCTCTCTCTCTTGGAAGACCCCCTGAACCCCTGAAGTGATCGACGTCCGCTGTCCAGGAGCCTCCTGCTCCTTCTCTCTCAGTGCTTCACCCTCTCTTTCTTCTCTCGGGTTCTGTACGGCTCCGTACGGCGCATCCTCCGGCAAAATCAGACCACTGATTCCCTCTGTGCCTCACAGGCCCTTTTAAAGGGCTTAAACCCAATTAGATTCGGTTTAAGACTCCTTAATCAACCCATATAAGGATCTGGACCATTGGATCGAGAACCAGATCAACCTACGCCCTCCGATCATGCTCCGGTCCATGGAATAGTACCGTGGACCGTGAGAAATGCGTGAAAAATGCCCACGCAGTCCACAGGTCCAGCCGTAGACCTCCCGATCTACGGTAGACCGGGGTACAGGCCCAGGCAAGGCGCCTGGGCCGCGCCCGCGCACGGGCTGGGCCGCATGCCCGCTTGGGCCGTGCGCTTGGGTTGCACGTCCCGTACGTTGGCCCCACTTGGGCCGCATGCCTCTGCCTGCGGCCGCACCGCCGCCGCTCCGCCGGCCTGCAGCCGGCCGCCAGCGGTCTTCCACCGTCTCGGATCTCGTGCCGACTTCAAAAGCTCGTATCTTCTTCGTCCGAGCTCCGTTTTAGATGATCTTGATCTAATTGGACTCCATTTTTCGTCGTGAACCTCGTTGTTGGCTCAATGTGGGCTGAATCTTGAGGCGTCAAATCCTAACAAGTGAAGTTGGCTCCTAGTAATTTCATTCAATATATATCAAATGTGGAGTAACCATGATGGTTTCAAGGTGTAAACATGATCTCAGATGCAGCAGGATGTGTGTGACTCTAATGCGTAGAGGTTGCAGTTCGTCCAGTCACAGTTAAGCTCCAATGGAGCTCTGCAGAATGACATTGTTGCACCTTCCCAATTCTGCATGGTATCTTAGTGAGTCCGGATAATGTACAAGGGATCAGAGCCAAGTAGCTCAATGTGCATCCAAGTGGTTTGTTGCTTTGAGAGAAATGCTTTGAAACACTTTAGTGGATTGGAAATGTGAATTTTTGTTGGTCGGCCCGCCTGATAAGGCGGTTACCAGATGAGGATCGGAACAGGGGAAAATAAATCCCTGTTCCGCGCGAGGGAAGCCACCGCTTCTTTCTCTCAGTGCTCCCCACCGAAAGAGAAAAAAAAAAAAAGGAAAGAGAGAAGGGGGAACATCCAGAACCCTCTCGCGCCCTCCCTCTCCCGTTTTCTCTCTTTCTCTCTCTTCTCTCCCTCCCTCCCGCGCGCGCTCTCGTCATCCGCTCGTCCTCTCCCGTTCTATCTTTCTCTCACGCGCTCCCTTCCCAGCCCTCTCTCTCTTTCCCTCCCGTATCCCTTTCTTTCTCCCTCTGTCTCTGTCGCTGTGTGCGTCAGTGGGTGTGAGTGTGTGTTGTGTGGTGGGAAAAGAAGAAACGGAGAGAGGGTGAGCCGAAGAAACGCCTGTGGGTCTCTGGGTGCTGTAGGGGCACATGGTTGGCTCGTCCGTTCCAAGTCGAGTAGTGAAATGAGTGGTTTGGGCGGGGTCTGGGTCGCAACTACATCATGTTTATATTATCGGGATCTTCCACCCATATCTGTTCAGGAAGCGAAGACAACAGATAATGCTTTTTGCATAAAACTGAGAGTATCATCGAGGACAAGGCTGCAAGATGGCTTCCGAAAGTTCTTAGATCGGTTGGATTTTACTGCTGCAAAAGATAAGGGTCTCTGATCACAATTACCTGCATTAGTTATAAATAGTTGGTATCATATATTAGAAGTGATGGTGTGTTGCATATAAGCATGAATAGCAAACTTTGAATCCTTATGATCCTACATTATGTCAATTGCATAAGTATAGCATGTGTCAAAGTTATAATGTGATAATAATAAATAAATAAAATAAATAAATTATACAGAATCAAAATCGGGGTAATTGGACTAGTCACGAAATCAGTGTAGCTTTGCCATAGGCAGAAACGTGGTATTTTTCTTAGTGTGGCTTTATCACGGGCAGAAACGTGATATTTTTTTCAATGTGGCCTGCCACGGCAGAAACGTGGTATTTTTATCGATATGGCCCATCACAGACATGAATGTGGTATTTTAATATGGCCAGTCACAGGCAGAAATGTGATCGTGAATAGTCCAAATATCGAAAATTTGGATCCAATTCATATTACACATTATAATAAGATAATGAATGGGATTAATAGTTTTGTATTGACGTTAACAGAAGTAATAGCCATTAAACATGAAGTCCTAGTTGAACAGAACTGTTGATATAGTTGCATATATTGAGCAAATCAGAGCTGCTATTGATTGAGTATTGTATACATTTAAATTATTATATTTTGAAATATGATGAATATTCTGGTATTATTATTGAGATGGGCACATGAATACTCAATTGTAAATCTGATATATTTGAATCATTGTTTCTCAATGGCAATATTTATTAAAGAGTTGTTATCTTTTCATGCTGGTGTGTGTGCTTAGAAAATCTTTATTGAGCTGTTCGCTCATATATATTATTTCTATTTTTTTTAAGAGCTGCAGAATATCTAACTAATTGGGGTTGATTTGGAACTTCTGATGAGAGGTATTAATAGTTAAGTTTTTATTTGATACCGAAGATATCTGAACCACGTATTTTGGATAATCTAGATTTCTATAAAAGTTCAAAATGAACTATTTGTTTTAATTGTTTATCTTTTGATATTAAGTATTCTGGTTCAGTTTATTAGGCCTTGCATATATTCTAGAATTATACTCTAGGCAATATGTGGTCGTGTTATGTGGCCAATCCATTTGTGGGGTTTGGGGCGTGACAGAAAATCTTATGTTAGCGGTATATTCAAGTTTGTGGTTCAGTGTGATTTGAGAGTTTCCAATAATTTGTTATGCCCTCGTGCAAACTTATGAACTTCCAATTGTATAGCTGAATTAACCACTATCAGGATGTCCCTTTTTTTTCTTTAGTTTGTCTATTTCTTAAACTGGACAGCACCAATTTTCTATGATTGAGGTATTTTTTTCCATTGTTGGCCTACTTCCTAAATATCATAGATGTTTCGTGCTAAGAGTCGGGTATAACTAAAAGCTATTTATATATTAACATAAGATAGTTGGGAAATCATATTTATCTCTTATCCATGCAAAATCATATATTGTGGGGTTTGTGCCATATGCCGCTATCAGGCCGAAAGCAAGTCCACAAGTACACAAAGGGTTTATTCAAGTGACAGAGTTTTTTTAACACATAGAATTAGATATCCTAAAGTACTCAAAAAATATTCATTGCTATGGGTAAGGTTGAGCATCGTACCTATAGACTATTGATATGGGCAATAATTTCATAAAGTTTCTTCTTCACCAAGATGAAACCTTGCACTAATACCCATGCATGCCATTTACTCTAAATGGCTAGCATTGGCAATCCACCCTACCATGCACTATTAGCTTTAGATTTGTGAACTTGATGCTCGAGCTCGCAAGTCATCCCTTATCTAATAGACACGTCTTTTTGTACTTTGAATGTTGGTAAATTTATGGCCAAACCCATGTATTGACAATGATACTATGGACTATATCATCAATAGGGTTCACAAAGGTTTACTGGAATCAGATATGAGCGTGGGCCCAATAGTCCAACGTAGAAATCATCATAACAGCAACATCTCTATATTAGATGAAGACATAATCAGACATATGAGACATGATTAGCAATAACTCGAAAGGTTTTGAAAAATTCTGCTTTTCAAAATTACTATAATTCATGTGAATAGTTTTCATAAGATGAAGTCTCGCACGATCTAGGGTTCTATTGTGTCATGAAACTGGATTGCTAAGGGTTCAATACTGCATTCAATGGTATATGCATAGGAACAATAGAATGATGAGGGGGATTAGATTATAGGAGGTAGCTTGTGTAGAAACAAGAGACACAAACTAGGAGGACCTGAGCGGTAGGTTTTTGGTGAGTGAAAATCCGAGTATACCGATCCTAGTAACATCTAGCATGTATATCTGCCACCGTCAATTGGAAATAGTTTCCATTTGATTGTTAGCTTAATGATTATATCAAATAGATGCAAATTTAAATGCGGAAGAGACTAGGCTTGAGAAATAGTCTAAATACAAAGATTGGGTTAGATCAAGTCAAGTAATATGAAACTTGGGTTATCTAGTGGTGCAATCGAGTCTAGCCGAATTGACTAGCTAGAGTTTCAAGCTCGACTCAATTCAAAATATTTGGACTCAAAATTCGACTTGAGATCGATCGAGCCCTAATATTTCAAGATTAAGCTATACTCGATAAGAAAAAGGTAATACTCAAACTTGACTAAAGACTCGAATATCAATCAAGCCATACTCAAGCATGAGTTTAAGCTTATATTCAAACCTTGGCCTACTCATATATATATATATATATATATATATATATATATATATATAAAGAATATTCAAACTTTTTTTTTTCTTGGAAGGACCCCAAAGAGAGAGATTTATGAAATTCTCGAGACCTTGCAAGCTAGTTATTTTTTTAGACTTTTATGGAAGTATAAAGCATACCTAACTATTAGATTTATGACACTTGTACGTATCTCAACCATTCACTGTACATGACAAAATCTACAAAAAGAGGTCTTATCTGGAAATTATCAAGTAAGAAGTTGTAAGAGTTCTTTAATGAAATACAATCTTCTATTCTCCCAATTTTTTTGAAAATTCTAGCTTGAGGGAATAAAGTGGCTTATTGATGCAGAGACAATTGTGGACAAGTAAAGCTTCCAGTGTCATATGAGTGCTCAAGAAAATATCAAGCCTGATACATAGAGCAGCCTCATAATTTTCTTTATTTTCTTTTTTTTTTGTTTTGTGATTTGATTGTTCTCTTTCCTAAATGACTTCTGAAACTAAATTCAATATGTCACACTCCAAATCCGGAACATAACATGGCCATGCTATCGAGGGATGGAGCCCACGATAACACGAAGCCAATCCATCATAATCATCTAAAATCCATCAAATAAAAAGATTCAATTTCATTATTCATCAAATAATTGAACCAATATTGGTTCAGAGCATCTAAATTCAAAAGCAAGTACCAACCCGAATATCAACATTCATAACTACAAATCTGTGATCATAAAATAAACTAAACTTTCGCTACCAAATTTCAAAGCTTGCTACGCAGATCTTCAAGCCTGAATTTTCTTCACCGGTCCTAACCCTATTTCTCTGTATAAGAAAAGAAAAATAAAAAAAATATGAGCTACGCTAGTCCAGTAAGTAAAACTTGCGCTTCCTTATCGGATCAAGCATAAGTTTTTAATGATAATATAATATTTTAAAAATAACAGATAATACAAAATAAAAATTTTATAGAGTATATAATAAAACAAATCATAAACCAATCATGCATGCATAAAATCATGTATATTTCATAATCATGAATCATTCTTATCATATATTCATGTCAAGTTTCGAAATATTGCTCTTAGATATTCGTACTAAGGTCACTATTATACCCGTGACAGGATCATATTTCTTAAACGACAGAGTTCTTATTTCATGTGCCAATTTTATACCCGCTGACAGGATCATGTTTCGTGTGGATGCTAGCTCCGGATGTTGATCTTCCCGAAGAGATTTGTTCATAGCTATCTGAGAGCTTTTGAAATTCTTATATCTTTTTTTTAAAAATACGTATACATAGATAAAAAAATAATAAAATTCATGCTTTATAATCATGCTATTTTCATAAAATATATTTATGAAATCAATGCTCATAATAAAATATATTTTTTTATATCATATATGCGGATCCTTATTTTATGAAAAATATGATTTCATTAATAAAAGGTCATATGTATGAAAATCATGAAGATTTAAAAATAAATAAGGAGCGTAAGATCTACTTACCTCAATCATCCTAGATTTTTAATCTTCCTTAAATGAATCAAATAATCTTATTAAAATATTAAATCATGATCAAATTTTATTTCATATATTCAATAAAATTACATAATAAAAAAAGATAACTGACTGGATGACCAGTCCGATAAATCCTCCCCCTCTGGCTCTGAATCGATTCAGAGTCATAGGTCCCTAGAGGAGAAAAAAATGGCATGATACGAGATCTATAGATCTTCTTAGAGAGAGAAAAGATGAGAGAGAAAATTTTAGAAAGAAAAGTAGAGAGTGAAAGTTCAATTCTAGAGAGAAAAAATAATGGTTTAGACCAAAGAGAGAGAGAGTCTCTCTTTTTTTTCTTTTCCTTTTTCTTTTTCTTTTCTTTTTCTTTTTCTTTTCTTTTTCTTCTTTCTTCTTCCCATGGCCTTCTTTGGCAAAACAGGGGACCGAACGGTTCCCTCCCTTTGACCGACCATCCAGGGCTGCAGCTGACACAGTGGTGGCTGATGGCAGGAGGTGTCGATGGAGCGGCCTAGAGGAACCCAAAGCCGATGGTCAGTGATGACCACTGGTGTCGGAAAACCAAAAAAAAAATGGATGGAACAGGAGCTATCTTCCTAGGCAAAATTCGATGACTCCGGTCACCGACGATCGTGCACACTAACAAGGGAAGGAAGGGAAAGAAGAGAAGAAGAGAGATTGTGGCTTACCTCGAACTCCGATGACATCTCTGGCAAGAATTAGGGGCGAGCACAGTGACGGCTTCTGCAAGCGAAATTTCGGCAATCCTCGCTGTTGGTTCCTGATTTCTTGATGGGAGGGGGAGGGGAGAGATCTCCTCCTTAAATAGAACCGGAGGGGAAGGAGCTTGACTCCTCCCCAGGGTTTTTTCGACTCTGATTAGGGGCCAGTCAGGGGGAAGAAGACTCCTGTATGGAGTCTTCTTCAATTTTTTTTTTTTATGGGATTTGGGATTCTCAGATTTTGGGCCTGGTCTAAGGCCCAAATAGGTCAGGTATTACATTCTCTCCCCTTCAAATAATTTCATCTTCAAAATTAAGTTATGTTGTTTGAGATATCTAGAGTTCTTCTTAGCATTATCTACAATAAAATAATCTACTGACAAAAATTATCGGACTATGATCGGATTAGATTAAGATCTATAGTATCCTTTCATTATCAATAAAATTTTTCCTTATTTATAACTAATATATTCTATAATATCTTTTGTTTTAAAGGATTAATATTTCTAATCAATTCAGATCACCACACTTTTGCTGCGCACTCTGATCTCAACTTATCAAACTATCTAAGTCTATCAAAAATAAAAATATCTTTGTATGTTAAATCGATCAAAGATAGGTCCAACTTTTAAATTTCATATAAAATTTAGGATAAAAATTTAAGTTTTCTTGTCTTTACTATCTCTTAGGCATAGCACATTAAATTAAATCTTCATCCACCTTCTATGTTTGAACTTATTATATAAGCTTCACCACTCAAGAATTCAATATGTCTAGAATTAATTTGAGTTAATCTTTGATTTACCTTACAATCATTTAGACAACTTTCAAACCAATCTTTCTTTACAAAAAAATTAACATCAAAATTAACAAAATTATCATATCCTTTATCCATATAAGTTTAGCATTTTAATGTCATCGAATATACCCAACACAACTTATCAATAACTCGCACTTCATTCTAGGGTCAACTCTTCTCATACTTAGGTCAACCTTACTAATTGGAATCCAAGATACAACTCGTCAATTCTATTATAGACATCATATGCCACTTATGCATAAATTTCATCATAATACCTATTGATTCGAAATCAAATTATTGAATCTTTTCTTTTATATCTATCATGTTCCTCATGATCTTAGCTTCAAGTTTAAATATCACTAAAGTCACAATCCCGAATAATGATAACTTTAAGCTCAAATACCACTTAAGTCATATTCTCTAGTAATTATAACCTAAACTTTATATCATTCTATCACGTCCTTAATGATTATAATCTTAAGCTCTGATATTATCCATCATACTCCACTCTGTTACATCCTATTAATCATACATAAAGTTTTGATATCACTTCATAATCTCAGTGATCTTAAACCTAAACTCTGATATTATTCTATCATATCTTAGTCACTTATATCATAATCCTCAATGATCATAACCTAAGCTCTGATACCATTAAATGTCATGCCCCAAATTCGAGACATAACACGATCATGTTATCGAGGGATGGAGCCCACGATAACACGAAATCAATCCATCATAATCATCTAAAATTCATCAAATAAAAAGATTAAATTCTATTATTCATCAAATAATTGAATCAATATTGGTTCAGAGCATCTAAATCCAAAAGCAAGTACCAACCCAAATCTCAACATTCATAACTACAAATCCATGATCATAAAATAAACTAAACTTTCACTACGAAATTTTCAAGCTTGCTACGCAGATCTTCAAGTCTGAATTTTTCTCACTGATCTTAGCCCTATTTCTCTGTATAAGAAAAGAAAAATAAAAAGAATATAAGCTACACTAGCCCAGTAAGTAAAACTTGCGCTTCCTTATCGGATCAAGCATAAATTTTTTATGATAATGCAATATTTTAAAAATAACAGATAATACAAAATAAAGTATTTCATAAAGCATCTAATAAAATAAATCATAAATCAATCATGTATACATAAAATCATGTATATTTCACAATCATGAATCATAAATCATTATTGTCATGTATTCATGTCAAGTTTTGAAACATTGCTCTCAGATATTCGTGCTAAGGTCACTATTATATCTGTGACAGGGCCATATTTCTTAATCGACAGAGTTTTTATTTCATGTGCCAACTTTATACCCGCTAGCAGGACCATGTTTTGTGTGGATACTAGCTCCGGATGTCGATCTTCCCGAAGAAATTCGTTTATAGCTATCTGAGAGCTTTTGAAATTCTTATATCTTTTACTTAAAACATACGTATACATAGATAAAAAAAATAATGAAATTCATGCTTCATAATCATGCTATTTTCATAAAATATATTTATAAAATCAATACTCATAATAAAACATATTTTTTCATATCACATATGCTGATTCTTATTTTATAAAAAATATAATTTCATCAATAAAAAGTCATATGCATGAAAATCATGAAGATTTAAAAATAAATAAAGAGCGTAAGATCCATTTACCTCAATCATCTTAGATTTTTAATCTTTCTTAAATGAATCAGATAACCCTATTAAAATATTAAATCACGATCAAATTTTATTCCATATATTCAATAAAATTACATAATAAAAGAAGATAACTGACTGGATGACCAGTCCGATAAATTCCCCCCTCCGGCTCTGAATCGATTCGGAGTCATAGGTCCCTAGAGGAGAAAAAGATGGCATGATACTAGATCTATAGATCTTTTTAGAGAGAGAAAAGAGGAGAGAGAAAATTTTAGAAAGAAAAATATAGAGAGAAAGTCCAATTCTAGAGAGAGAAAGTAATGGTTTAGATCGAAGAGAGAGAGAGAGTCACTCTCTTTTTTTTTCTTTTCTTTTTCTTTTTCTTCCTTCTTTCCGTGGCCTTCTTTGGCAAAACTGGGGACCAAACGGTTCCCTCCCTTTGACCGACCATCCAGGGCTGCAGCTGGCACGGTGGTGGCCAGTGGCAGGAGGTGTCGATGGAGCGGCCCAGAGGAACCCAAAGCTGGCGGTTGGCGGTGACCACCGGTGTTGAAAAACTAAAAAAAAAGGGACGGAACAGGGGCTGCCTTCCTAGGCAAAATTCGATGACTTCGGTCACCGACGACCGTGCACACTGGCAAGGGAAGGAAGGGAGAGAAGAGAGGAAGAGAGATTACGGCTTACCTCAAACTCCAATGACATCTCCGGCGACAATTAGGGGCGAGCACAGTGACGGCTTTCACGAGCAAAATTCCAGCGATCCCCGCCGTTGGCTCCCGATTTCTTGTTGGGAGAGGGAGGAAGAGATCTCCTCCTTAAATAGAGCCAAAGAGGAAGGAGTTTGACTCCTCCCCGAGATTTTTCCGACTCCGATTAGGAGCCAGTCGGAGGGAAGAAGACTCCCGTGGGGAGTGTCCTTCAAATTTTTTTTTTTTTTTGGGCCTGATCTAAGGCCCAAATGAGCCGGATATTACACAATAGGTCATCGTCAACGCATAACTGGTAAACAAAAGATTCTGGCCCACATGCATGAAAGGAAGAATATGAAAGAGAAAGCAGTCATTTTTTTTCCTTTTGCCTTGGTGAAATGATCTTGAAAGGTCGATGACAATGACCGTGCGTGAGAAAAACTGAACCATATAGACCCACTGGATTTAAACTCCTACTAATCTGACGTGAAATTTTTAGTTGAGATAGGTTCAATAATGAGTTGATGGACCAATCCAATCATGAATCAACATGTACAAATATATCTATATTGATCTTTTTTTTTCTTCTTCTTTTTTTTTTTATCTATTTTTTACATACATTTTGGTTTGTGGTTTGATTGATCTGTCACTGAGCCGGTGGACCTAGCCCAACAAATAATTTCTCCCATCTAATAGATCTTTTAATACGAATGATAAAGCCATCAGCATGAGGGATTAAAGCGGCAGACTGATGTAGCGATGCTTGTGGACAAGCAAAACTTTTAAGTGCAATATGGGCGCTCGAAAAATATCAAGACCATAATATAGAGCAGCCCCATAATTTTCTTTATTTTACTTTTTCTTTCGTGATTTGATTGTTCTCTTTCCTAAATGGCTTTCGAAACTAAATTCAACAAGTCATCGTCATGTACAAATGCTAGATAAGAACAAAAGATTCTGGCCCACATGCATGGAAGGAGGAATGTGAAAGAGAAAGCAATCCTTTTTTCCTTTTTCCTTGGTGGATTAATGATCTTGAAAATTAAGTTGATGACAAGAGTTCCATCACCATGAGAAAAACTAATCCATGTAGACTCTACTCGGTTTAAACTCCTGCCAGTCTAACGTGAAATTTTTTGTTGGATGAGGTTCATCGATGAACTGATGGACCGGTCAAACAACGAATCAACATGATCAAACATATCTGTATTGATCTCTTTTTCATTTCTGTTTTTTTTTGTCCGATTTTTATATGTATTAGTGCATGGCTGGACCAATCTACCATTGATCTGATGAAGCGATCTAGACCAGCAAATAATTTCTCCCATCTGACAGATCTTTTTAATACGAAGGATCGATCAGAGAAATGACCACGCTAAAAACTTCGACATTCGTCACATCAACAGCTGGCTAGCACCAGCGTTGTCTTTGGTTACACGGAATGTCAATCTCATGTCAAGTGGCAAAAGAGACAGTCGACAAATCCTTAATTATGATAAAGAATTTCTTGCTGTGATCCAGAAATCTCGTTTAGTCTATAAATGTATCTCAATTCTTCATCCTGGGATCCTCCAACTCTCACTGTTGACTCCAACTAGAGCTTACGGCTCCTAGGTCTATCAGAGCTTACGGCTCAATCTAACTAACCAAGACTAGCACTGAAAAAAAAAAAAAAGAAGAAGATATTTTATTTAATTGATGAGTTGGAGCGCATGATGACTCCAGCAAGTGTTTGGTCCCCGCACTAAATTATCGGGGAAAATCCTAGATTAATAGGACCATCTCATGGTATCCCTTTTTTTTTTTTTTTTTCTTTTTGTTTTTGGTGATTTGAAGAGTCTATAAAATCCATGCCATCTAAAGAATACGAACCATTAATACCACATGCCTTTTTTTTCTTTTCTTTTTTCCGTGGTAGTTGGTAGAGTGACCTTGAAAAGCAAATGATAATGAGTTCCAACACCACAAGAAAAAACTATACAGTGATTTAAACTCTTACCAATTTGATGTCAAATTTTTAGTTGGATCAAGTCTATCGATGCATTGGTGGATCAGTCCAACCATGAACTAACATGCGCAAGTATACTGTGTTGATCATTTTTTTTTTTTTTTCTATTTCTTTTTTGTTCGCTTTTGTGCATGTTGACTTGTGGTTGGACCGGTCCACCTCTGAGCTGGTAGACCTAGCCCAACAAATAATTTCTCCAATCTGATGCAGCTTTTAATCCGAAGGGTAAAGCAATCAAGATGCAGGTCCACAGAGAAATGGCCATGCCGAATACTTCAACATTCATCACATCGGAACAGCTGGCTTGCACCGGGGTTGTCCTTGGATTCATGAAATGTCAATGCCATGTTTGGTGGCAAAAGAGTTAGTCTGCAAACCCTTGATTATGATAAAGAACTTTTTCTTGGTGCTACAGAAATCTCATTTAGTCTATAAATGTGTCTCAATCTCCATCCTATAGGATCCTCCAACTCTCACCGTTGATTCCTAGTAAAGGTGAAGTAGAAGGCAATCCATATGGAGGTAATGTTGCTCTTAGAGTTTTTCCTTTTGTTTTTAAACTCCTTCAACTTTTGCAGGTTTGTTGCCACTGCTCGGACTCTGTACAGCAATGAGACAGATCTGCCTGCGCTGCTTGCATTCAAAGATCAACTAACCAGTGATCCCTCTGGAGTTCTAAGCACATGGAATGCCGCCACCCATTTCTGCGGGTGGGAGGGAGTCACGCGTGGCATCGTGGTTTGAGAATAATCTACTCACTGGTAATATCCCAGAAGATATAGGAAAACTTCAGATGCTGCAGCTTCTTTACTTGCGTGATAACAGGCTAACAGGGACCCTTCCATCCTCCCTTGGCAACCTCACCCGGTTGAATGAACTCGACTTAGACAGTAATGCCTTTGAAGGACCAATACCTTCAAGTTTGGGAAATCTCCAACATTTAGCAGATCTGAACCTCTCGCAAAACAGTCTTAGTGGTAGCATCCCAAAAGAGATATTCAACCTTTCAACCTTGTCAAATTATATGGATTTTTCTCACAATTATTTGATTGGGAAACTACCATCGGATATTGGCAGCATGCAAAATTTCAGAGCATTGTATCTATCTGGAAACAAGTTGTCGGGTGAGATACCTCCTACACTTGGCAATTGTGGGGTCTTGGAAAACCTCTTCATTCACAATAACTTCCTCCAGGGGACCATTCCTCAATCTTTGAGCGACATAAGAGCACTTCAAAATCTCGATCTCTCGCACAATAATCTGTCACGGCCCATACCTCAATTGCTGGCAAACTTATACTTTTTGGCTTATCTCAATCTGTCTTTCAACCATCTGGATGGTGTAGTGCCGACTAAGGAAATCTTCAATCATGCAACTGCTATCTCGCTACTTGGCAATCATGGGCTCTGTGGAGGTATACCAGAACTTCACTTGCCTGCATGTCCCAAAAATTCATCAGAAAAGAGTGGTGGAAGGTCTCATCTGGTTCGTGTAGTGATACCAATAATTACTGCTATTTCGTGTTTGACACTGATCCTTCTTTTTGTTTTCTTATATTGGAAACAAAAGCCAAGAAAGGACACGACATCACCTGCATCTTCCTTGGATGACAAATATCCGAAAGTATCTTACAGGGAATTGGCTGAGGCAACTGATGGATTCTCCACCACCAATCTTGTTGGCACAGGAAGATATAGCTCAGTGTATAAAGGGTCTCTGCTTCGTGGCAATGCAGCTGTTGCTGTGAAGGTTTTTAACCTGCAACAATTAGGAGCTATCAAGAGTTTTGTAGCTGAATGTGATGCTTTAAGAATCATCCGACATCGTAATCTTGTCAAGATCATAACATTGTGCTCCAGTGTTGATTTTAGAGGCCATGATTTCAAAGCTCTAGTTTTTGAGTTCATGCCTAATGGGAGTTTAGAGGAATGGCTAAATCTAAGAATCAGTGAGCAGGGAATGACGAACAGTTTAAATTTACTTCAGAGGTTAAACATAGCCATTGATGTTGCTGAAGCAATGGATTATCTTCATCACAACTGTCAACCACCAGGTGTTCACTGTGATCTGAAGCCTAGTAATGTTCTTCTTGATGCTGACATGGTTGCTCATGTGGGGGATTTTGGGTTGGCAAAAATCCTTTGTGAAGCTATGAGCATATCCTTCCAAAATTCAGCAAACTCAACTGACGTCATAAGGGGAACACTTGGGTATGATGCTCCATGTAATTTTAGATCACAACAAAACTAAGGTTTAATAATATTTTTTTCCTTTGTTTTTTCTTTTTTCTAGAAGAGAATGGTTAATTTGTTTTACATCATAGTGATTGTTGTTTTAGGATTATGCAATACTAACTCTTAAATGTATGCTTCGCAGAGTATGGGGCAGAGGGATAGGTCTCTACATCAGGTGATGTGTATAGCTATGGAATCCTTCTTTTGGAGATTTTTACAAGAAAGAGACAAGTTGATGATGCATTTAGAAGTGGATTGACCCTTCATAGTTTTGTTAAGATGGCATTTCCTAAGAAGATTGAGGAAATCATTGATCCAATGTTGCTGATTCAAGACGATGATGATCCGAGAGGAAGCACCACTAGGAGACTTTACCAATGTTTAGAATCTTTGATAAGAGTCGGCCTCATGTGCTCAACTTTATCACCAGGTGAACGAATGAACATGAGAGACGTGGCCACTGAAATGAATGTAATTAGAAACAACCTATTTAGTGGGCAGAGACTCATGAAAAGAGAAGCGAAGACCACATCTTATGGGCTACATCAAATACAAATCATACAGGGCAGGCACTATGACATATCATATGGGGTGGGTTTCATAATGTGCCACATTTCTCTTAATACCAATTTTAAAGAATAAGTTTGAAAGTCAAAGGTTTTTTTTAGTAACGGAGTTATTAATCCCATAATTAAGGCATTCTCTTTCTTTCTCATTTTCAGTACATAGCAATACATACTATATAATCATATGATATATATTAAATATATAGCCAGATGATATATACTGTAAGTTTTTTTAATATACATTCAGCAACGACTCAATATACATCAATAGTTAAATTGATGTATAGTTTACTGAACTTAGTATTTATTAGTACATAGTATATGACTAGTTGATACACGCCTAGTAAAAATTTTATCTATCATCACAATACACATATTTAGATAAAATGATATATAGTTTTTAAAATATAATATTTATTAGTATATAGCATATGAATAAATAATACATGCTAAATGACTTATTGATACATGCTGTAAGCTTTTTTGATACACACCTAGTAACGATCCAATACACACCTCGAGATCCTTTCTCCTTTTCTAAATTCTCCTTTTCTAAGATCTTTACATCTAAAATTTTATGAAAACTGAGTATTATTTTATCTTGAGATATATATTGAAATGTCGGATGAATATTTTGCTAAGTGTGTATCAACTGATCATATACTGTATACCAGTGAATACTAAGTTCAATAAACTATGTACTAATTTATCTATAAGTATGTATTAGATCGTTGCTAGATGTGTATCAAAAAAATTTACGGTATATATCAATAAACTGTCTAGTGTGTATCATTTGTTCATGTGTTGTATACTGATGAATGCTATATTTTGAAAACTATATATCACTTTACCTAGAGATGTGTATTGAGATGTTGGCTAAATATTTTATTAGATATATATCAACTAGTCATATACTATGTATTGGTAAATACTAAGTTCGATAAACTAGGTATCAATTTAGCTGTAGGTGTGTATTGGATCGTTACTGGATATATATGAAAAAAGCTTGCAGTATGTATCATTTGGCTATATATTTAGTGTGTATTATATGATCATAGAGTATGTATTGGTATGTGCTGAAAACGAAAAAAAAAATATCTTAATCACGAGACTAATAACTTCGTCAATAAAAAAAGTTTTTAACTTTTAGACTTATTCTTTGAGATTGGCCTTAAAAGAAACATGGCATACTATGAAGACTATCCCATATGATATTTTATAGTGCCCACCTATATGATTTTTGTTAGGCTACACCAACCTTTGGCTCAATATTTATTATGGTAGTAGGATCAAACTTATCATGGCATGTCACAAGTTTAATTGCATTGAACATCATGATATCACAAGTTTAATTGTATTAAACATCATGATACATAGGTATTTTTATTAAGTTGTTGGAAAGGAAAAAGAACTATTGCGAAAACAGTTTCTTTCTTGTTTGATTCTTTTTGACCATTAATCTTCACTATAGGATTTGAGATGATTAAATCATTTTTCATTTATGTGGAATGTTTTTAGTCGGCAAGTTGGACATTTCCTCCATAATAGCAGGTCAGGTTGGGAACTGTTCAAAATTTTAATTGATACAAGGCATACTCATTCTAAACCTACCCTGGAACAAGATTGATCGTGTGTCAATGACCATCTTATCTAGATAAATGAATTGTAAGCAAGTACCCTTAGTCATTTGTTAAGCAAAACCCCTATTCAGGTTATAATGGTTCATTCCTTCACCAAATACTACAAACATATTGAACAAAATTGCAGTATGGTATGAAACCACAAATTTCTTGTGACCGACAAGTATCCGAAATGATTGGCATACCTACTACAGATGAACTAAATAATGACTTAAAAATATGATTTTACTATGTAACAAATAAAATTATCTTGATAAACAAGCATTGGCAACTAGATTGATAAAAGTGTAAAGTGAAGTTGGCTCCTAGTAATTTCATTCAATATCAAAAGTGGGGTAACGATCATGGTTTCAAGGTGTAAACATGATCTTAGATGCAGCAAAATGTATGTGACTCCAATGTGTGGAGGTTGCACTTCATCCAATCTAGAGTACGCTTGAAGAACCACCATCGATTCATCACCAGATCCCTCCCCGTTGGCCTCATCAGAATTAGGTAGCTTCTTCCCCTCCCTTCTTTTCCTTTTCCCCAACTTTTCCTCATTCTTGGCCCATGGTTGGAGTCGGTAAGCTGCCAGTTTTATTTCAAACAGGGCAATCCCTATTTTGGGTTCGGGATCCGCCGACCCTCCACCGGCAAGGGCCGTCGTTGGGGGCATGGTCTCGTCACCACCAGGAGCCACCACAGGTGGCCGACCCCAGTCTTCCACCGCCATACCAAGGAGAAGGGACACGGGAGTGATGTCCCCTCTTTTGGAGAAGAAAAGAAGAAGAGAGGAAAGGGTTTCTCTCTCTTCTCTAGTTATTTAGTTAGTTAATTAATTAATTAGTTAATTATTTTTTTGGGATGGATCAGGAAAATTTTAGATGGAAAATTCTAGAGACTTGTCTATTTTTTCTTAAATGAACCAGAGGATCCATGAGGAAAAGAATTTAGGGGATTTGTCAGTGGACCTTAATGAACCCCAATAGAGGGCTCTAGACAGATAGTCCTTATCCCATAGATTTTATTTTAATATTACTTTTGGACCTGTAGGAGAATAATTTCTTGGACAAGGAGGATATCTAGTAGGGTTCTTGATACCTAGATTGTAAACCAAGTAAGTTCAATGTGATGACTGTAGAGGTAAGAATTTTTGGATATTATTCGTCTATTTATATAAAAACTAATGATTTCAATCCACGAACTTTTGATAATGACATGTTATATACTTAGTTGTTGAGTATATATTTATGACTTATTCGGTATTATGTACTACATATCATTGATATTGACTTGGATGAATTTTGGTAATCGTGTGCATTGAATTTTGCAAAAAAATATGATTTTGAATTACAATGCTTAACAAGTTTGAAATTGAGTTGTATGATTGTGGTGCTCTGGACTAGCCACGTTGTTGATGCCCTACCACAAGCTAAAAATATGATTGTGATAGTCCACAAGACTAGCCACAGATAATGCCTTGCCATGGGCTGAAAATATAACTGTTGTAGTTCAAAGTTGAGCACTTATAGTCCCCCAGACTAGCCACTGTTAGTGCCTTGCCATGGGTTGTAAACATGATTATGGTAGTTGGAGTTTGAGTGCTTGTAGTCCTTTGGGCTAGTCACGGTACTGGTGCCCCACCACGAACTTAAAACGTGGTTGTGGTAGTCCACAGGATTAGCCACGATATTGGTGCTCTGCTATAAGCTGGAATGTGACTGTAGTGGTCCAAAGTTGAGCACCTTGATATAATTAGATCTGATGTGCATTATCTTGAGAAAATTATAAGACATGATTTATTGCGCAAAAAGACATGTGATTGCCATGCATATTTTATGAATCATGATATCTTTTGGCATGTGATTTATATGAGTAACAACCATATTATTTTTTTATTTATTATTATTATATTGATGTTGGTACGTGGAAGTTTTTACTAAGCTGTAAAACTCACCACCCTCTCCTTTTTTTTTTTTTTCAGAGTTACAGGATGCTTGTACTTGGCTAAAATTGGGATCTCGATGGAAAAAAATTGATTAGATAGAGCACAATTAGTGAGATGTTGAGATTGTAAGAAATTTTATAGATCTTGCATATTCTTTAGGACTTGCTCTAGGAAGAGTGCGGCCATCACGTACCCAATTCAGATGCTAGGTTTGGGGCATGACAAAGATGATGCATCACTCTGTTCGAACTTTAGTATATTGAGCCTAAGGCTCAATCTAACTAACACATACCAGCACTAAAATATAAAAAAAATACTTTAGTGAATTGATGAATTGGAGTGCGTGATGACTCCAACAAATGTGGTACACACTAAATTATCCATGAAAATCCTGGCTTAACATGACCATCTCACGATATATTTTTTGTTTTCTTTTATTTTTGGTGATTTGAGGAGTCCACACCATCTAATGAATACCAACCAGTACCACACGATTAGATGTACATGTCATAGAACACCATTAGTTATTTCCATTTCTAAATTAAATTATGTCAATACATTTTCTCACGAAGTCACCTTCTCGATACTTACGTGATTCAAAAAAAATATACCTTATATATTATCTCATATGAGAGATGACGACCTCTTCCATGATACTAGAGGTTCGTATACAATTAAGAGCTATATATGAAAATGAAGGATTGCAACAGCATAACTACATCCAAGGGCCCGAGTAAATATTCGTTGCAACGGTGATACCATGTCAAATTTATACCAAACCAATGAGAATGCTTGTATTTTATTGATTGCCGTGTATTTCACTAATTCCTATGATGATACCCATACTGCTCCACTGATTCCTGACTTTTGATTGACTTGTTATAAGTTTGATAGGTATCACAAACCAAGCATTAATTTCATGCATTTGTATCAAACACTTCATGCACGTTTTACTTTCTTGGATGGACCTAAAAGAGATAGAGATTTACCAAATTATCTAGAGCTTGCAGATCAGGTGAGAAAGCTAGACATTTTGTCAGACATCTATGGAAGCACAAAGAACACCTCGCCATTGGATTCATGATACGTACAAATTCCATGACAATATATAAAAAGAGGTCTTATTTATAAATTAAGTAAGAAGTACTATTTTCTATTCTCCCTAACATTTTAAAAGTTCTAGCTAGAGGGATTAAAATGATAGACTAATATAGAGATGATTGTGGATAAGTAAAGCTTCTAAGTAAGGCTGCAAATGGGTCGGGTTGACCCATGACCCGACCCGATCTGATCCGCATAGATCCAATCCGAACCATTTTGAAGAACCTATAGATCTATATCAGGTTCTAAAATTGGATCCGTTCTATTTTTCGGATTGGGTCTGGATTTCTGAATTTTGATCCGACCTGACCTGATCTGTGGAGACTTTTGGGTTAATTTAGATCTCGAGATAAAGGATCTAAAATCCGACCCAACCCGATCCAACCTGCACCGATCTCTTATCTTTCTATATATATGAATATTAATTTTGATCGAGCCTGCTTTAATATTTGTTGTTCTTGAAAAGGCATTCTATTGATTTTTAGATCCTTATCTTTTAAAATTTTGTTAAAATATTTTAAATTTGAATTAACTAAGTCAGGAGTAATGGTGAGGAAAATGTGATTAGATTTTTTGGATTCTTGAGTGAAGAGTGTGGAACATGAGGGCTCTAATAGTCTCATACATTAAGATCAAAATTTGTAGTGCAAATAAGTTTTGTTTATAGATCTTCTACTCATTGATCTTGTTATTTATAACTCAGATCTGAATTGATCTAGATCCAGATCCGAACTGGATCCGTATTTCATAAATAGGGGCTGAATTATATATGGATCCGATCCGATCCGAATGACCCATTGGGTCAAAATATTTGATCATAGACCCAATCCAATCTTTTGTTGGGCTGGGTTTAGGTTCAATATTTAGACCCAATCAAAAAAATAAAACGGATCGAGATCACTCATGATCCGATCCGGCCCGACCCATTTGCATCCCTACTTCTAAGTACAGTGTGGGTGCCAGTGACATAGAGCAGCCTCATAATTTTCTTTGTTTTTCGTTTTTGTTTTCTGGATTTGATTGTTCTCTTTCCTAAATAGCTTTTTAAACTACATTGAGCAAGTCATCGTCAATGCACAAATGATAATTAAGAACAAAACGTTGGGGCCCAAATGCATGGAAGGAAGAATGTGAAAGAAAAAGCAATCCTTTTTTCTTTTTTCCTTGGTGGAATGATAATGATTAGTTCCATTACTACGAAAAAAACTATACCGTGTAGACTCTGCCCGATTTAAACTCCTGCTAATCAGACATGGAATTTTTAGTTGGATCAAATTCGCTGATGAGCTGATGGACCAGTCTGACCATGAACCATTATGCACAAATATATTTGTATTGATCCTTTTTTCCCTTTATTTCTTTTTTGTCCATTTTTATGCGTGTTGGTTCAGGGTTTGACTGATCTACCACTTAGCTGGAGGACCTAGCCCAACAAATAATTTCTCCTATCTGATAGATCTTTAATATGAAGGGTAAAGCCATCAGCACACTAGTATAAAAGATGATTGTGGATAAGTAGTTAAAGCTTCTAAGTGCAGGATAGATGCTCGAGAAAATATCATACCCCTGACATAGAGCGGCCTCATAATTTTTTTTTAAAATTTTCTTCTTTTGCTTTGATGATTCGATTGTTTTGTTTTTAAATTTTGGCTGACTCGTATGGAAGGAAGAATGGGATGATTGTGGATAACTAAAACTTCTAAGTGCGTGCCGTGTGGATGCTTGGAAAAATAGCAAATGCATGGCATAAAGCAGTCTCGTATTTGCCCTTCTTTTCATTTTCCTTTTTCTCCATTTGATTGTTCTATTTCCCAAATGGCTACTGAAACTACATTCAGCAAGTTACCGTCAACACGCATGTGAAAGCAGTCCTGTTTTCTTTTTCCCCTTGGTCGAGGGATGCCGTACGTGTTGACTCCACCGGACTAAAACTCCTATCAAGCTGATGCGAGATTTTTTGGTTAGACCAGGTTTACCAATGAGTAGGTGGAACAGTCCAATCACGAATAAACATGTACAAACATGTTTTTCCCCTTTCATCTTTTTGTTTACCTTTATACGTGTTAGCTTGTGGTCGAACCGGTCCGCCTCTAAGCTGATGAACCTAGCCTAACAAATAATTTCTCCAATCTGATGGAGCTTTTAATCCAAGAAAGCAAGACGCAAGGTTACGGAGAAATTCATTGCATCAGAACATCTGGCTAGCACCGGGGTTGTCCTTGGATGCGTGAAATGTCGATCTCACGATTGGTGGCAAAATAGTCGGTCTACAAATTAACCGTTAATTACGATAAAAAAAAAAAAACTTTTTTTTTCCCTTTTTTTCCTGTGATACAGAAATCTCATTGAGTCTATAAATGTATCTTAATTCTCCATCCTGGGTTACTCCAACTCTCACCATTCATTCCAAGTAGAGCTTAAGCAGAAGGCATTAATCCATATATATGGAGGTAGCGATGCTCTTGCTGTCTCTCTTTTTGTTTCTAAACTCCTTCAACTATTTCAGGTTTGCTGCTACTGCCCGAACTTTGTTCAGCAATGAGACAGATCTGCTCGCGCTGCTTGCATTCAAAGGTCGAATAACCAGCGATCCCTCTGAAGTTCTAAGCACATGGAATGCCACCACCCATTTCTGTGGGTGGGAGGGAGTCACGTGCGGCAGGAAGCACCAGCAGAGGGTCATAGCCTTGGACCTCAGCTCCCGGGGATTGGTGGGCTCTCTTACGCCAGCCATAGGAAATCTCACTTTCCTCAGAAAAATCAACCTCCAAAACAATAGCTTCTTTGATAGCATCCCTTCCATATTGGTCATCTGCACCGGTTGCAGCGACTAAACCTGAGCTTTAATTCATTCGTGAGAGGGATCCCTGTTGAGCTGTCCAATTGTTCTGACCTCAGACGACTTGACCTGAGCAACAACCCTCTTGCAGGGAGAATACCACATGAGCTCAGGTCACTAACAAAGCTCGAGTATCTACTGCTCGAGACAAACAACATCACAGGAGTCATCCCACCTTGGATTGGGAATCTTTCTTCGCTCTTAGTGCTTGACCTATTGTCAAACTTCTTAGAAGGAAGCATCCCAGAGGAACTAGGCAACCTTGCAAACCTAAGATTCTTTCAGGTGTCTGACAACATGCTCTCTGGTATCATTCCCTTGCGCCTCTATAATTTCTCATCCTTGTATCTTTTCAACGTGGCTCTCAACCAGCTGCAGGGTAGCCTTCCACCAACCCTGGGCAATGCACTTCCTAGACTTGACTATCTTTGGTTAAGTAGTAACCATTTTGAAGGACCCATTCCAGCTTCATTAGGCAATGCCACCAGAATTGTAAACATTGATTTCTCTAACAACAGTTTTAGAGGACAGGTGCCTTCGAATTTGGGAAGATTGCAAGGTCTTTACTATCTCAATCTTGGTGAGAACCAGCTTGAAGCAAGTGATGCTAACGGATGGGAATTTCTTGACTCTTTAACCAACTGCAGCTTTTTACAGAAATTGGGCCTACAAATCAACCTGTTTGGCGGTAGATTGCCAAAATCAATCACCAACCTCTCCATAGAACTCCAGATTCTGGACATTGGAGGTAACCACATATCGGGGAACATTCCTTCTGGAATCGAAAACCTGTTCAATTTGTATGCATTGGGGTTTGAGAGTAACCTATTCACTGGTAATATCCCAGCAGACATCGGAAAGCTCCAGAAGCTGCAACTTCTGTGCTTGTATGACAACAACTTAACGGGGATCCTTCCATCCTCCCTTGGCAACCTCACCCAGTTGAATAAATTCTACCTATACAGTAATGCCTTTGAAGGACCGATACCTTCAAGTCTGGGAAACCTCCGACACTTAGCAGATCTGGACCTCTCCATTAACAGTCTTAGTGGGAGCATCCCAAAAGAGATATTCAACCTTTCTTTCCTGTCAAGTTATGTGGATTTTTCTGACAACTATTTGATAGGGGAACTACCATTGGATGTTGGCAGCATGACAAATCTCAGAGCATTAATTCTTTCTGGAAACAAGCTGTCGGGTGACATACCTGGCACACTTGGCAATTGTGAGGTCTTGGAAAACCTCTTCGTTGACAATAACTTCCTCCAGGGGACTATTCCTCCATCTTTGAGCGACATAAAAGCACTTCAAGATCTCGATCTCTCGCACAATAACCTATCAGGGCCCATACCTGAAATGCTGGCAAACTTACACTTTTTGGCTTATCTCAATCTGTCTTTCAACCATCTAGATGGTGCAGTGCCGACAAAGGGAATCTTCAACAATGCAACTGCTATCTCGCTACTTGGCAATGATGGGCTCTGTGGAGGTATACCAGAACTTCACTTGCCTGCATGTCCCAGAAAATCATCACAAAAGAGGGGAAGGTCTCATCTGGTTCGAGTAGTGATACCAATAATTAGTGCTATTTCTTGTTTGACACTGATCTTTCTCTTTGTTTTCTTATGTTGGAAACAAAAGCCAAGAAAGATCACGGGATCACCTGCATCTTCCTTGGATGACAAATATCCGAAAGTATCTTACAGGGACTTGGCTGAGGCAACTGAAAGATTCTCCTCCACCAATCTTCTTGGCACAGGAAGATATGGCTCAGTGTATAAAGGGTCTCTGCGTTGTGGCAATGCAGTTGTTGCAGTGAAGGTTTTTAACATGCAACAATTAGGAGCTATCAAGAGTTTCGTAGCTGAATGTGATGCTTTAAGAATCATCCGACATCGTAATCTAGTCAAAATCATAACATTGTGCTCTGGTGTTGATTTTAGAGGTTATGATTTCAAAGCTCTGGTTTTTGAATTCATGCCTAACGGGAGTTTAGAGGAATGGCTGCATCCAAGAATCAGTGAGCAGGGAATGACGAACAGTTTAAATGTACTTCAGAGGTTAAACATAGCCATCGATGTTGCTGAAGCAATGGATTATCTTCATCACAACTGTCAACCACCAGTTGTGCACTGTGATCTGAAGCCTAGTAATGTTCTTCTTGATGCTGACATGGTTGCTCATGTAGGGGATTTTGGGTTGGCAAAAATTCTGTGTGAAGCTAAGAGCATGTCTTTGCAAAATTCAGCAAATTCAACAGAGGTCATAAGGGGAACCATTGGGTATGTCGCTCCAGGTAATTTTAGATCATAACAAAATCAAGCTTTATTAGTATTTTTTTTCTATTGTTTTTTTTTTTCTTTCTTTATCTAGAAGAGAATGGTTAATTTGTTTAACATCATGGTTATAGTTCTCTTAGGCTTATGCAGTACTAACTCTGACATGTATGCTCCACAGAATACGGGGCAGGGGGACTGGTCTCTCCATCAGGTGATGTGTATAGCTATGGAATCCTTCTTTTGGAGATTTTTACAGGAAAGAGACCAGTTGATGATGCATTTAACAATGGATTGACCCTTCATAGTTTTGTTAAGATGGCATTTCCTGAGAGGATCGAGGAAATCATTGATCCATTGTTGCTGATCCAAGATGATGATGATCCGAGAGGAAGGTCTCCTTGGAGACTTCACCAATGCTTAGGATCTGTGATAAGAGTCGGCCTCATGTGCTCAACATTATCACCAGGTGAACGAATGAACATGAGAGACGTGGCCACTGAAATGCATGCAATTAGAAACGCCTATTTAGGGGGTAGAGACTCATGAAAAGAGAAGGCAAAGACCACATCTTATGGGCTACACCAACCTTTGGCTCAATATTTATTATGGTAGTAGGATCAAACTTGTCATGACATGTCACAAGTTTAATTGGATATCACGAGTTTAATTGTATTTAACACCATGATATATAAGAATTTTTATTAAGTTGTTGGAAAGGAAATATTAACTTTTATTGATCCCAGGCAAAAACACTTACTTTTTTGTTTGATTCTTTTTGACCATTCTTTATTAGGGGATTTGAGATGATTAAATCATTTTTCATTTTTGTGGAATGTTTGTAGTTGGCAAGTTAGACATTTCCTCCATAATAGCAGGTTAGATCGGGAGATGTTCAAATTTTTTTAACTGATAGAAGGCTGACTCATTCTACACCCACCCTGCAACAAGATTGATCATGTTGCAATGACCATGTTAGCTAGATAAATGAATTGTGAGCAAGTACCTTGTGCCATTTATTAAGCAAAACCCCTGTTGAGATTTATTAATGGCTACTAATTCAGGTTATAATGGCTCATTCCTTCTCTAAACACTACAAACATATCAACAAAATTGCAGTATGGTATGTGATGATCAGAATTTAATATAAAATGTATGATAAGTATTAACTTACAAGTTCCTTTTAAGAAAACAAATCCCATGAATTGATGTTGGATTATCGGCTGCTAGTCCAGAGTATAATCACCAGAGGAAAATATGCTTTTATCCATAGTCTAGATGCCTTTGCATGGATATGTGTAGAGAGAGTGAAGGAAGAGTGAAGGAGAATTCTCAGAAGAAAAAAAAAAATGTGAAGTCCTCCCTATATCCAGCATAACAAATTCTCTCATATATTCAGAGTGGTTTTCTCACGTTTACAAGATTGAATAGTTGTTTCTTACGTTAGTGGGAGTCCAACTCCTTCGTCCATTCAAATTCAAACGAATCAAATTGACCCATCATGGGCGACCCAGATCCACAAATACCAACAATATGAAACAGCAAACTTTTTACGACTGACAGCTATCAGAAATGATTGGCATACTTACTACAGATGAATCAAATAAGGACTTAAAAATATGATTTTACTATTTAAACAAGCATTGGCAACTAGACTGATAACGGTGTAAAGTGAAGTTGGCTCCTAGTAATTTCATTCAATAGCAAAAGTGGAGTAACCATTATGGTTCCAAGTAAAGGACTAAACATGATCTCAAATGCAGCAGGATGTATATGACTCCAACGCGTGGGGATCGTACTTCATCCAATCACAGTTTAGGCTCCTGTTTGCAGCTCTGCGGAATTCCCAAAAGCATTATCCATACGATGATATTGTTGCACCTTGCCAATTCTGAATGGTATTGTCATGCCTTGAACCCAACATCTGGATTGGATACGTGATGGCTATACACTCGTTAGGACAAAATCCTAAAAAATATGCAAGCTTTATAATTTATTACAACACCTCAATATCCATAAATAATAATGATTTTACTTTTATGATAATTGCTAACACTTGCATGATTACAAATTCAATTTCTTCGATCATTCGATTAGGTATCAATAATGCTCTATCTATTCATCTGCTCATCTACGAATTCAAACCATAGCCAATCATGAGCATCTTGCAACTTTGAGAAGAAAAGAGAATAGAGGGGAGTAAGCTTTACAACCCAATAAAAATCTCCACACACCCACACCAACATAATAATAATATAATTTGAAAATAACATATAAACAGCATCAAAAAAAAAGTAAGCCATGAAATCTCATGTTAAGTATCCAGCATAACGCAATATCAATATATACAAAAACATACATCGATCATATACCATCAAATATCTATCTTTTCTAAAAGTCACATACTGTACATATATAATCAAGTAAAACTCTTTTTACTTAATTATGGTTTCATATCTGACCATCCACATCTCATTAACCTAATCCAAATCAATCAATAGTTATCTTAGGGTCATAGACTAATCATGATCACGATGCCATCCATGACTGACAAACCATAATATCTGAGATCCCGCCCGCAATGGCAAACCATACTAGTCACGATTCTATCTGCGATGGCAAACCATACTAGCTACACTCTCACCCATGGTGGCAATCTCAGAATATCGATGATCTAGCCCGTGGTGGCGAACCATATCAGCCACACTCCAGCCCGCGGTGGCAAACCAACCAACCACACTCCAGTCCGTGGTGGCAATCTCAGATACCATGTTCCTACCTATAGTGGGGTTATTCCCAGTTTAACATGGCTAGTCCAAATATCTCTTTTTAATCATCAATTTATTATATATCAATTTATACCAAAAAAGATATTGTATCATATTATGTTTTTTTCAAAAATCTTATTGCCAATATCACAACCCAAACCATCCAAAAAGTCATTATTATTTGATACAAACATATGATACAGAATATACAAATAATCATACCGATAAATATAAAATAAATATTAGCCATGAGAAACCCAATAATGTAGTGAAAAAAAATAAATATATATTTACGGATGTTCTTAATTATGTCCAATAATCCTTACCTCTATCGGTGATTGTTCCATATAGAAATTGATGAACTCTTCGATTTATGAATTTGGAATCAAGATGTTTTTCTTGACATCTTTTTGTACAATCAATTACACCTTTACATGATCCGAATCAAATATAAAAATCATAGATAATTAGGGATGGTGAAAAATTACGGTGAACGACCCTAGTATCAGAAATCCAGAACTACTCCTAAGGTCAATCCAGATATGGGTTTAAGTACCTGAACCCTCTTTTAATCCATAAAACTCCTAGAGAGAAAAATTCTATGAAGAGAGAGAGAGAAAAAATCTAGAGAGAGAAAATTCTAGAGAGATGTAGAGAGAAAATAGAGAGAGAAATTGGTAGAGAGAGAAAATGGAGAGAGAGTAGAGAAACTTTTCTCCTTTTTTTCCTTTCATTTCTTTTCTTTTTCTTTTCCTTTTTTTCCATTTTTTTCCTTTCTTTTTCTTTTTTTTTTTTCTTCTTCTCTTTCTTTGTTTTCTTCTTTCTTTGTTGAAACAGGAGGAGAAAACTTGCCAACCTCCTCCCATGGCCGTGGCTGCTCCGATAGTGCCTCGAGCAATTATGACTGGGATGGCTTAGGCCCTCGATGATCAAAATAAGATCGTCTTCGATAACGGCAAATGGTCTGATGGGAGGAAGAAGAGGAAGAAACAAGGGAGGCTTGATTTCAGAGAAAATCCGGTGACCATAGCTGGCAAGGCCATTAAAGAAGCTAGAAAGAAGAAGGGGAAAAAGGTTTAGAGGCCATACCTTATCTCCAATGAGGTCTTTGATCTTCTTTTTCGATGAAAATGGTCGTGGCTCTCGAAAATACTCAATGAAAATCCCATGGATTTCACTGGTGATTGATCGTTGGGTGAGAGGTGATGCAAAGGGGAGGAATTTGGAGGTCTTATATAGATCAATTCCTAGGGCTTTCACCCAAATCCGATGAGCCCTAGAATTCTTATTTCGGATGGACAATGAAGAAGGAAGCAGACTCCATCGGGAGTCACCTCCCTGCCTCATGTGCCAATCATGTGAGGTTTCAAAGTTTTTTTTTTGCTTTAGAACTTGTGCTAAGGAGTTAAAATCTAGGTTATTATATTCTCTCCTCTTAAAATAATTTTATCCTTAGAATTAGTATACTACAAAGTCAATAATTTTAAGGATACAATGTTCTTATCTTATCCTCAAGCTTCTAAATAGCTTTTTCACTAAAAAAAAAAATCAATCCTCTAGCTAATATCCACCAATTTGAATCAATTTTTTTGATCAAATTTAAATGACTTAAACTGCCATGCTTTTGTTGCGCACTTTGATTTAATCCACATAATATCTAGGGTTTGCTATATAACTTTCAAACTAATAAAATAGTAGATCATTAATTTCTCAAACTACAATTAGAAATATAAATTATTCATCAACACCCTATAAATCATCTCTATCACAATCCCTAGTAATCATAACCCCAAGTTTTAATATTCTTTATGTCATGCTCTCACAATAAAATTCAATCCACCAATAGAATCAAATATATATATATATATATATATATATATATATATATATATATATATATATATATTTTGCATGCAAGTTTCATATATGATTCTCTAATAGGTTTAATGCTCAAAAAATATTTCTCTCTCATGCGATACAATTCTTTGTGAGACCACATCTTAAATAAACCTTTTCAATAAGCCCAAAATTGTAATAATTAAATGATTGACATCAAAATTAGAAAGGTTATAATGACCTTCACCAATATCAAGTTTAAAAATTCAAAATCATCTAAATAGCAATTGAACAAGTATATCTGACACAATATAGCATATCAATGTATATCTCACTTTATTCCAGCATCAACACATCTCATACTTAGGTCAAATCCTACATATTGAATCCAAGACATAAACCATCAATTCTGTTATACACATCATCATAATATCAAATGATCCAAAATCCAAACTTTGTATCCTTTATGCTATATATATCATGTATGTAGTGATCATAACCTTATATCCAAATACTACTTAAGTCAGTCTCATATGAATATAACCTAAGCTCAGGTATTATTCTGTCATATCCTTAGTAATCATAATGTTATGCTCAAATATCCCATAAATCATAGTCCTTAGAGATCATAACCTTAAGCTTGATATCATTATGTCACACTCTATTGACCATAAATCAAAATTTTGACATCACTTATGCCACAATCCCTAACGACCTTAAATCTAAGCTCTGATACCACTCTATCACGCTCCGAACCCAGCATTTGGATCGGATATATGATGGCCATACACTTCTTAGGATAAAATCCTAAAGAATATGCAAGCCTTATAATTTATTACAACACCTCAATATCCATAAATAATAATGATCTAATTTTTTATAATAATTGATAACACTTGTATGATAATAAATTCAATTCCTTCGATCATTCTATCAGATATTAATAATGCTCTGTCTATTCATCTGCTTACCCATGAATCCAAATTATAGTCAATTATGAGCATCCTACAACTTTGAGAAGAAAAAAGAAATAAAGGAAGATAAACTTTACAGTGCAATAAGAATCCCCACATACTCACATCAGCATAATAATAATATTATTTGAAAATAATATATGAATATCATCAAAAGAAAACATAAGCCATGACATCTCATGTCAAGTATCCAGCATAATGCAATATCGATATATACAAAAACATACATCATATACTATTAAATATCTATCTTTTCCAAAAGTCATATATTGTGCACATATGATCAAGTAAAACTCTTTTTTACTTAATTATGGTTTCATATCTGATCATCTACATCTCATTAACTTGATCTAAATCAATCAACAGTTATCTTTAGTAGCATGGACTAATCACGATCATAATCCTGTCCGTGACTGGCAAACTATACTAGCCACAATTCCACCCACGTTGGCAAATTATACTAGCTGTGATTCCACCTGTGGTGGCAAACCATACTAGCTAGCCATGCTTCCGACCATGGTGGCAATATCAGAATATCCATTATCCAGTCCACAGTGGCAAACCATACTAACCGCACTCCAGTCTGTAGTGACAATCTCAGATACCATGTTTCTATCCGTGGCGGGGCTATTCTCAGTCTAACATAGCTAGTCCAAATATTTTTTCTTGATCATCAATTTATTTAGTCTCAATTTATGCCAAAAAAAAGTATGGTATCATATTATGTTCTTTTTCAAAAATTTTATTACCGGTATCACAACCCAAACCATCTGAAAAGACATCATTATTTGATACAAACCTATAATACAGAATATATAGATAATCATACCGGTAAATATAAAATAAATATCAGCCATGAGAAACCAAATCATGCAGTACAAAAAAATAAATATATATTTATCGGTGTTTATGTCCAAGAACCTTTACCTCTATCGGTGATTGTCCCATATAGAAATCAATGAACTCTTCGATTTATGAACTTGAATCAAGATGTTTCACTCGACATCTTCCAGTACAATCAGTTACACCTTTACATGATTAGAATCAAATATAAAAATCATAGATGATTAGGGACTGTGAAAAATTATGGTGAACAATCCTAATATCATAAATTCAGGACCACTCCTAAGGACAACCAAGATATCAATTTTTTGATGTAGCTGGACTCTCCTCTGCTCCATAAAACTTCTAGGGAGAGAAAATTCATGAAGTGAAAGAGAGAAGAAATCTAGAGAAAGATTGTAGAAAGAGAAAATAGAGAGAGAAATTGATAGAGAGAGAAAGTTGAGAGAGAGTAGAGAAACTTTTTTTTTCTTTCTTTTCTTTTTTTTCTTTTTCTTTTCCTTTCTTTTCCTTTTTTTCCTTTTCTTTTCTTTTTCTTTTTCTTCTTCTTCTCTTTCTTTGGTTTTCTTCTTTCTTCATTGAAACGGTGGAAGGAGAAAACTTGCCGGCCTCCTCCTATGACTGTTGCTGCTCCAGCAGCACCTCGAGTGACTGTGGCTCGAGTGGCTTAGGCCCTTGACGACCAAAACAAAATCATCTCCGATAATGGCAAATGGTCTGATGGGAGGAAGAAACAAGGGAGGCTCGGTTTCAAAAAAAATCCGATGACCATAGCCAATGAGGGCATCAAAGCTAGGAAGAAGAAGGAGAAAAGGTTTAGAGGCCATACCTTATCTCCAGTGAGGTCTTTGATCCTCTTTCTCGATAAAAATGATGGTGGCTCTCAAAAATACTCGGCGAAAATCCCATGGGTTTTGCCGGCAATTGATCTAGGAGTGGGAGGTGTTGCATTGGGGAGAAATTTGGAGGCCTTACATAGATCAATTCCTAGGGCATTCGTCGGAATCCGATGAGCCCTAGAATTCTTATTTCGGGTGGAAAACAGAGAAGGAAGTAGACTCCATCAGGAGTCTGCCTCCCTGCCTCACATGCCAGTCACATGAGGTTTCAAAGTTTTTTATTTTACTTTAAAACGTGTGCTGGGGAGTTAAAATCAGGGTTATTATAGGTATCCAAGTAAGGTTGGATAATCTACAAGGTATTAGAGCCAAGTTAGTTCAATGTGCATCCAAGTGGTTTGTTGCTTTGAGAGAAATTATTTGAAACAAATCTTAGATTGGAAATCTTATGTGTTAATGGAATGTCAAGTTTGTGGTTCACTGTGGTTTTTAAGTTTCCGATAATTTGTTGTGCCCTTGTGCGAAATTATGAACTATATTTGTGATTCAATTAGTCAATTGTATAGCTAATTTCACCACGAGCAGGATGTCCCTTTTTTTTTCTTTATCTTTTTTCATTGTTCACCTGCTTCTTAAATTGAACAGCACCAATTTTCTGTTTTTGAGGTATATTCTTTCCACTGTTTGCCTACTAGCTACTTAAATATCATCGATGTTTCATGCTAAGAGTAGGATATATATATATATATATGCTAAAAGCTATCTGCATTTTACAATAACCATGACAAGTATTATCAACTATATGAGATGCCCTTATCAAAAAAAAAAAAAAAACTGCATATGATGCTATAAAATATCACCAGCATATAGCTAAGCATTTCAGAATGAGGAGAGAGAAAAAAAATCGGACGGTGTCAAGAAGTGCAGAGATAACAGAGGACCGGCATTGGGTCAAGCATGTGACCTCCGAGGCAATGAGAGGAAGGACAGATGATGTACCATTTGCCTTTCTTTTTAGTTTGGCTGTTGGACGTTGGTTAAGGACACATGACGAGGGATCACGTACGCTTTGCGGTCACGAATGTATGATAATTATCTATCTAAATTTATTTTTATATTTAAATTAATTTAAATATAAATAAAAATTAAAAATTTGATAAATATTTATATTCATATTTATATTCATAAAAAAAATAGATATGGATATAGATAGACAACTATCCGATCTGTATCCGAATATCCGAATCTATATATAATTCTATATAATTTTATATAGTACTTATTCATTTTAAAAAATATATATAATTATATAAATATATTATTAACTTGATTTATCATCTATCTAATAATATCTTTAATTCTTTAGTCATAAAGTTTGATTATCCAAATAATATATATAATTATATCCATATTTTTAGTATTTGAATTGTATCCATACCATTTAAAATAAATATGGATATAAATTTTTACATCTGAATAATGTCCATATCCGTATTTGTATTCATTAGATAAAATAAATATAGATATGGATATTGTGATATCCGATCCATATCGGATCCAGTTTCAGCCTTATTTGCGACTTTCCATATAAATGCAAGACTTATTGGGTACACAAAGATTTTTGCCTAGATAAACTTGATCATTCAGATTATAATCTAGGATCTTTGGAAGATAAATAATTTATCTAAAAATTTTTATTTTTTAAAATAGAAATTTTTTGAATAATATTTGGATAAAAATATAATTTATCAATATTTTTTTATACATTGAAAAATGACTTTCGAACATGTTATATATGTTCTTTTGCATTACTACTTTTCGGGTTAGTTGCTCAGATATATTCATATTTTTCATAATATCTTTTATTATATAAGTATATCTATTATATATATTATAATTTATATTATATTATATATAATTTAATATATCATAATATATAATAAAATATAAATATTATATTATCTAAAATATTATATGATATAATAATATATTATTATATGATAATGATTATTATGTTATATTATATATTAATTTTTTGATTATATTATGTATAATATAATATATGTTGAATATTTGGCAACTCCTCTAAGCTATATTAGGAAGATAGCATTGGTGATTAATGATGATTGAAGGCTTAATTAAAGATTTGTTAATTGTGAAGAATTCTCTAAATATAGTTAGAGAAATTGAGCACCTACCATATGTATATGATTATGAAGAATCTCTAAATATAATTAGAGAGATTGAGTACCTACCACATGTATATGATTGATTGATTATTTTTCATGCTTGTAAATACATGTAAATCTTATATTAAGGGGAAGAATGCAGCCTCAACATATTAATCCGAATTTTCAATAATTTTTTCAAAATTTATCAATCCTTCTCCATTCTCCTTAATCCCATCGTGGTATCATAGTATTTTTGATCCTTTGATGCTTTGCCGTGACATCCCACTTTTTCGTGAGAAGATTTAAGTTGTCCAATGCAGAGTCTGCACATCTATGGGATGATCTTCAAGCATTCAAGACCTCAAATCCAGTCAAATGGCGACCTCAAAAGGCAATGCTATCGGTGCCATAGTTCCACGAGAAGTTCAAGGTATGCCGGAGAATCCACGCTTGCAAATAATGCCGTCCAAGTTGAATAAAAGCAACAACTTCCTATCATGGTCTCAATCGACTGTCCTTTTTTAAGTGAAAAATCAAAACTGGGATATGTGAATGGTAAAATCCCTTAACCCTCTGGTGATGATATTAAGTATTGTTGGGTATAAAATACCCTCAGCCGAAGTTCTCAACGGGATTAACCCTCATGGGCCTCATCCCCGACTCCGCTGCAGACAGACCCCGTCCGGACTCCTACGGGAGCCGGACTCCACCCACAACTCCGACCGCAAGCAAACTCCGCCCGGACTCCTACGGGAGACGGGCTCCGTCACCAACTTCAACTGCAAGGAAGACTTCGTCCGGACTCCTACGGGAGCCGGGCTCCGTCACCAACTTCAACTGCAAGGAAGACTCTACCCGGACTCCTACAGGAGCCGGGCTCCGTCGCCAGCCTCAACTGCAAGCAGACTCCGCCCGGACTCCTATGGGAGCCGGGCTCCGTCGCCAACTTCGATCGCTGGTGAGCTTCGTCCAGACTTCGCCCCTGACTTTAATTGCAGGAAGACTCCGTCCGGACCCCTACGGGAGTCGGGCCTCATCCCCGACTCCAACTGCAGACAGACCTCGTCCAGACTCCTACGGGAGCCGGACTCCGCCCACAACTCTGACCGCAAGCAGACTCCGCCTGGACTCCTACGGGAGCCGGGCTCCATCACCAACTTCAACTGCAAGGAAGACTTCGCCCGGACTCCTACGGGAGCCGGGCTCCATCGCCAGCCTCAACTGCAAGCAGACTCCGCCCGACTCCTAAGGGAGCCGGGCTCCGTCACCAACTTCAACTACAAGGAAGACTCCGCCCGGACTCCTATGGGAGCCGGGCTCCGTCGCCAGCCTCAACTGCAAGCAGACTCCGCCCGGACTCCTACGGGAGTCGGGCTCCGTCGCCAACTTCGACCGCTGGTGAGCTTCGTCCGGACTTCGCCCCTGACTTTAATTGCAGGAAGACTCTTCCCAGACCCCTACGGGAGCTGGGCCTCATCCCCGACTCCGGCTGCAGACAGACCTCGTCCGAACTCCTATGGGAGCCGGACTCCACCCACAACTCCGACCGCAAGCAGACTCCGCCCGGACTCCTACGGGAGCCGGGCTCCGTCACCAACTTCAACTGCAAGGAAGACTCCGCCCGGACTCCTACGGGAGCCGGGCTCTGTCGCCAGCCTCAACTGCAAGTAGACTCCGTCCGGACTCCTACGGGAGCCGGGCTCCGTCGTCAACTTCGACCGCTGGTGAGCTTCGTCCGGACTTTGCCCCTGACTTTAATTACAGGAAGACTCCGCCCGGACCCCTACGGGAGCCGGGCCTCGTCCCCGACTCCGGCTGCAGACAGACCTCGTCCGGACTCCTACGGGAGCCGGACTCCGCCCACAACTCCGACCGCAAGCAGACTCCGCCCGGACTCCTACGGGAGCCGGGCTCCTTCACCAACTTCGACCGCTGGTGAGCTTCGTCCGGACTTCGGCCCTGATTTTAATTGCAGGAAGACTCCGCCCGGACCCCTACGGGAGCCGGGCCTCGTCCCCGACTCCGGCTGCAGACAGACCTCGTCCGGACTCCTATGGGAGTGGGACTCCGCCCACAACTCCGACCGCAAGCAGACTCCGCCCGGACTCCTACGGGAGTCGGGCTCCGTCGCCAACTTCGACCGCTGGTAAACTTCGTCCGAACTTCGCCCCTGACTTTAATTGCAGGAAGACTCCGCCCGGACCCCTACGGGAGCCGGGCCTCATCCCCGACTCCGGCTGCAGACAGACCTCGTTCGGACTCCTACGGGAGCCGGACTCCACCCACAACTCCGACCGCAAGCAGACTCTGCCCGGACTCCTACGGGAGCCGGGCTCCGTCGCCAACTTCGACCGCTGGTGAGCTTCGTCCGGACTTCGCCCCTGACTTTAATTGCAGGAAGACTCTGCCCGGACCCCTACGGGAGCCGGGCCTCGTCCCCGACTCCGGCTGCAGACAGACCTCGTCCGGTCTCCTACGGGACCCGGACTCCGCCCACAACTCCGACCGCAAGCAGACTCCGCCCGGACTCCTACGGGAGTCGGCCTCCGTCGCCAACTTCGACCGTTGGTAAGCTTCGTCCGGACTTCGCCCCTGACTTTAATTGCAGGAAGACTCCGCCCGGACCCCTACGGGAGCCGGGCCTCGTCCCCGACTCCGCCTAAAGGAAGACTTCGTCCGGACTCTTACGGGGGCCAGACTTCGGGCTCCTCTTAAACGGATAGCTAACCACCCCTCTCCGCCAGACGCTCCAGCCGAGCTTCAGCCGACAGATCTACACTCCCTGGCGTGACGCTGCAACGGCCACGATCCTGATCCACTTCCTGCGATGGATTCCGCACGGCTCCATTACTCCCTGACAGACCGCTATGATGCCCATGATCCTGCTCCACTTCCTGCGACGGATACCACGCGATTCTTCCATCCTCTGACAAGTCGCGACAACGGACGCCGCTCCACTCCCTGCGGCAGACTCCACGTGGCGCGCTTCGGTGATAGCCACGGATCTACTCCACTACTCTTCGCAACAAACTCCGTCTGATCCTGGGCGGCCCACTACCAGATAGTTACAGACATCGCTATCAGTCTGTTGCTCCCTCCGCCTATAAAAGGGGGGACCCCAGATACGTTATTCTCTAAGCTCTCATCTTTACCTAAAAACTCTGCTAAAATTTTCGTTCGAGCACTCCATTCTTGTTGAGGCAGAGAACTGACTTGAGCGTCGGAGGGTCTTGCCGGAGCAACCCCACCTCCGGTTGAGACTTCTTTTGCAGGTCCCGACGGCGACCGCGACTCACTCGACTCCAGCTTCTCCAATGCAGGCGAATTTTTGCACCAACAGGATTGGCGCTAGAGGAAGGGCGGCCTGTGTCTTCACGGTATCCTTGTTCTTAAAGGAGCGCTCAACGGGACCGCCCTCGAGCATCTTTTCCGGCATTCTCTCCTCCTCCCTCCACTTGGCCTTTGCTCGATGCCTCCCCGCAAGGCATCCACGCGACGATCCACGGCCTCCGCGGCCAGATCTCAGGCTCCGACCTCACCTCCTGTTTTCCAACCTCCTCCTCCTCCTCCAGCGACAGCGGTCGACGCGGAGCAGTTTGATCTGCTGGCGCAGCAGGTCAGAGGCCTCACTGAAGCTGTGCAGGCCATGCAGCAGCAGCAGCAACCGCAAGCATCAGTGCGTCTGGAAAGGATGTCACCGGAACACCAGAATTCGGAGGTGGGGCGGACCACTTGGGCCAGCCGTCTCATCTTTCCTGGGAAGACGAACCCGAGGGTGGAGAGCCCTCAATCGGATCACGACTCCACCCCTTGAAAATCCCTGCCCCCATTCTGCCAGAGGACCCTCGAGACTCGAAGTCGAGAGGATTTCCTGGACCGGAGACTCCAAGAGATGAACCGGCGGATCGAAGAACTCCGCCACGCTCTCCCCGCTTATGGTGAGGATATTTGCACTGACCCTCCCTTTTCTCAAATGATCATGCAGGAACCGATCCCGCCAAACTTCAAGCTTCCCCAGTTCGAAAGCTACGACGGGACTTCGGATCCGATTGATCATCTGGAAGCCTTCCGGACGATGATGCTGCTTCATGGCGCTCCCGATGTCATTCTATGCCGAGCCTTCCCATCCACCTTGAAGGGAGCGGTGAGAAACTGATACTCGATGCTGAAGCCGGGTACCATCTTTTTCTTCGATCAGATGAGCCACCAATTCGTGGCCCAATTTGTTAGCAGCCGGCGCCCCCAGAAGGGTTCGGAGTCCCTCATCAATATCAAGCAGAGGGAAGGAGAGTCCATTCGGGCCTACATCAACCGTTTCAACGTCGCAGTGCTGGAGGTCTGGAATTTGGACCAATCAGTCGCAATGGCCGCTCTGAAGGGCGGCCTTCAGAAGAATGACCTTTTGTTCTCCCTGGAGAAAAAGTACCCAGAGATTTTGCTGATTTGTTGGCTCGGGCTGAAGGGTACGCCCGAGCGAAAGAAGCCTTCAAAATGAAGGATGAGGAGACCGTGAGAGAGCGGCAGGCGGGAGACTCGAGTAAGCCTGAAGTCGAAAAAAGGTCGAGAGAAGCTCGGCCGCATTCTCGATCTCCTCCTGGGCACAAGCGTGCCCATACTCCACCCCAGGTACGCAGGCAGAGAAGTTCGGACCGTGGGGTCCGACGGGGTTCTCCACCGAGAAGATTCTGCAACTACGCCCCCCTCAATGCTTCGAAGGCCCAGGTACTGATGGAGGTCAGGGAGCAGCTCCCTAGGCCAGAGAGGATGCGCACACACCCCGAGAAGCGTAACCCCAACAAGTTCTGTCTCTATCACCGCGACCACGGCCACGACACGGAGGAATGCATCCAGCTCCGAGATGAGATCGAGGAGCTCATCCGGTGAGGTCGACTCGATAGATTCATCCGACACCGGCCTGAGGATAGAGAAGATCGACCAAGGGCCCTGCTGCAACCTGAACCGCCAAGGAGGGAGGAGCAGCCCGGAGATCGGCCTCCAATTGGGACCATCAACTCAATTGCCGAAGGGCCTCAAAGAGGAGCAGACCTTCCACGACCATGAAACTCGGGAAACCTGTAAATGTATCGCTTACGACTTTGCCCTGAATCTAAATTTTTTTTGACTTCGCATGCTCCTCCCATTTGAAATAGATTTGTTACGACTGGGGATAACCCCTTCAAACAATTAAAGCAAGGTTATGTTAGGAACGGGAGGAGAACCTCATCCTAACATAACTAAAATGAAAGTCCGATTATCTTGAGATTGGATTGGGGGAGAGGCCTCACAACGCCCTAATGCGCCCCCACAGCCATATCAGGAACAGGAGGAGAACCTCGTCCTGATATGAGCAAAGTCAAAGGCCCGTTCTTTTAGATCGGATGGGGGGAGAGGCCTTACAACACCCTAATGTGTCCCCACAGCCATGTCAAGAACAGGAGGAGAACCTCGTCTTGACATGAGCGAAGTCAAAGGCCCGGTTCTTTTAGACCGGATGGGAGGAGAGCCCTTACAATGCCCTAATGTGCCCCCACAGTCATGTCAGGAACAGGAGGAGAACCTCGTCCTGACATGAGCAAAGTCAAAGGCCCAGTTCTTTTGGACCGGATGGGGGGAGAGGCCTTGCAACGCCCTAATGTGCCCCCACGGCCATGTCGGGAACAGGAGGAGAACCTCGTCCTGACATGAGCAAAGTCGAAGGCCCGATTCTTCCAGACCGGATGGGGGGAGAGACCCTTGCGATGGCCCTTATGTGCCCCCGCGTCCCCGTTGGGAACAGGAGGAGAACTTCGTCCTGACGGTGATAAAATCCGGCCGCCCAACAAGATTGAGTGAAGGGGAAAGGCCCCTCAGCGGCACCTTCACACTTCTACGCAACCTCACAAAAAGCAAGGGGAGGGCCCTCACTCTGAAAAGAGGAGGAAAATTAAAAAGGAAGAGCGACGAACTACGACGGAAACAGATGAAGGACAAACTATGCCAACAACGTAAAGAAGGCTCTCGACACGGGTCAAGAAGACGGCGGCACCTCCGAAGTAATGTCGAGTTCGAACCACCAAGTTCGAGCCTACGGCCGCGAACAATGAGGAAAGCAAACCAGCGCATCGATGACTGAGCACCTCCAAACGACGTCAACGTCGGATAAGTCGAATGATAAGAGAAGTCCGACGGACGATAATTTAATACAATATGCAGACAAGGTAACACAAAATCTCTTTTTTATTCCATTTGTGAAATATACACCACGAAGCCCAGAAGGCCAAAGAAAAAAAAGCAAAGCGACAAAAGCGAGACAAAACAACAAAAGGAAAAATGTATACATGAAAAGACGGAAGGCCAAGAAGAGCCCTAGGGAAGCTCTGCTCCTTCCGACCTAGAATTATCTACTCCACCCCCTATCCAGGACTGCCTCAGATTCTCAACTTCTTCTTCTAGCTCTCCCTTTTTCAACAGCGCACCCTAAAGCGCCCGACGAAGTCGCTGGCTTTCGGCCTCCGCCTCTCGATGCCTCTTTCTCAGGACCTCGGATTCTGCCTCCGCGTTCGTGACGGCCCGCTGCTCGTATGCCAGTTGGATCTTCAGTTGCTGCAGCTCAGCCGTCCTTTCCCCGAGGGTGACAGAAATTCCTTCAACGGTTCCTCTTAGGGACTGGAGTTCATCAGAATCTCGAGCAGAAGTAAGCTGAGCCTTGTCAGCCAGCTGCCTTTGAAGACGGACGACTTCGCCGGCCGCCACCCTGAGTCTCCCTTTATATTCGTCCACCTGCTTACGCCAACCGGCCCGATGCACGCCGTAGCTCACCTCGGCGTCCTGAAGCTGCTGCTGAAGGTCGGAGACCTTCTTCGACCACTCTCGATTGCCGTCGGCCCGAGCCAAGAGCCGGGACGAGCTCCCTTCCAGCTGGCCGATCCTCTCCTTCGCGGTCGATAGTTCCACCCTGAGAGCGCTAATCTTGGCAGCTTGAGCCCAAATTCGATCGCTAGCGCTCTTCTTGCATTCCTCAAGCTCTTTCGCGAAGTCCGCCTTCCTCCGGCTATACTCCATGATCCCCTTTACGTGGAGATTCCGAAAGCGGGTGGCCTCCGCGGTGGTTTCAGAATGACCCTCTCTCAATCTGCGAAGCTCACCTTCCATCTTCTTTGACTTTTTTGTCAAGTGAAGAACTTTCTTCTTCAGCCGCTGGATCGTCGACTTCAGCGAAATCCCCAGGGGCAGGGGGAGTGCTTCGGCAGGGCACTGCCATCGGAAGACAAAAGCATCAAAACATGCCTCATCACAGAAGGAAAAGCAGAGAGAAGGAAGGAAGGAGGGAGAAGCCATCCACGCCAAGAAATTCAACTTTATTGATTGGATGATTCTTGAAGACAAAAAGAAAAAAAAAATTACAGTAAAATAAAAATATAAGGTCGGAGGTCTCAGACCTCAGAGGCAGGAGTTGGAGAGCTCGACGTTCCTGGAAGGGGGGCTGCGACAGCAGTGGTAGCGGGAGAGGGACCGGCCTCGTCTTCAGACTGCTCACCCAGAAAGCTGAGGTCGAGCTCCAAAAATTTCCTAACCACCTTCTCCTGGCAGAGCTCGAACCCCTTGATGAATGCCTCCTGGCCGAATTGGACATTCAGGTCCCTCATCTCCGTGGAGGTCTTGAACTCCTCTACCGCAAGAATCCTGGCCTCCGAGACCAGGACTAGAATCTGCTTAGCCAAATTGGCGGCCACGGCCTCCGCCTTTCTCACCGTCTCCTCCAAGGTCTGCTTTTCCTCCTCCCGAGCTTGTTTCCCTCTTTCCAGGGCCTCTTGGAGGGTGGCTACTTCGGCTGCCTTTTCTTTGAGGCGAGCGACCTCGGCCTGCCAACGCTCCTCCACCTGGACGGCATCCCTCCTCGCCCGGTTTGTCGCCTCGATATTGGCCAGGAGCTGGTGCCCAATCTGCAAGGGCGATAAAAGGATCAGAATAAGGGTCGAATAGCCGGTCAAATGAAGATTTGTTTACCTCGAGGAAGGATCCTAGGGAGTCCCAAACCCGCTGCTCGGGATCGGCGCGGTCGATCCTCTCGACGACCTCAGGCAGGATGCAGCCGTCGATCAACCGCCTGATCAAGTCCCTGTCATTGAAGGGATTCTCCGGCTCCTCTTCAGAACCGAGGGACTCGTCAGTGGCGGCTCGGTGGCTACTCACCCTGCGAGCCACCGACTTCTTTCTCCTCCCCCTCTCGACTACGGGCGCCTCCATGGAGCGGACCCCCGAAATGGAACCCCAGTCGGCGGACTCCTCGAGGAAGCCCGGGGGGCCGTAGGTTCGGCATCTGAAGGAATGTCGATCGCTGGAGCCGCCTGGACGGGCGCGGCCAAGCTCGACTCCTCCGCCCTGGCCCTCTTTGTCGATCTGGAGGCCGCGGCACCCTTTCTTTTGTGGGCCCTGAAGCCCCTGGCAAGCATCCGCACTGCTTCGGCGTCCATTCCTTAAAAAAAAAAAATCATCAATCAAAAGTCAGAAATCAATAACGGAGTGAAAAAGGAAGGAGTGGCACACAAAAAAAAAAAACAACAGAAGAGAAGAAAAAGAAAGAAAAAGAAGAAGGACAGAAGAAAAGAAGAGAAAGGAAAAGATGAAGTACTCGCAGGATCCTGCGGGCTCAGGCCGACGTTGAACAAAAATTGCTCCCTCAGAAAGTTGAAAAGGAAAGGAGCAGAATAGGAGAGAAGCTTTCGGGCAGCCTGGAGGTCGTCCTCCCCCAGGCTGGGGGCCCGACGGATAGAATCCCTCAGAGAGCCCCAAGGGGGCAGGCCCAGCCTCAGGATCGGGCAGTGGACGAAGAGGTATTTCCTCTTCCAGTTGTGGATCGAAGAGGGGGCACCTTTCAGCAACCCCTTCTTGCCGAACTGAGGGGAGAAATACCATCAGTCCTTCGTCGAAGGATGACGCTTGAAGGTATAGAAATGTCTAAACAGAGAGAGGGACGGCTGGACCTCGACTACGTGGCAAAGGGAGAGAAACCTTATCAAAAACCTAAAAGAATTCGGAGCAACTGAAGCCAAAGAGATATCTAAGAAGCGGAAGAGGGCGACAACAAAGGATGGAAGCGGAAGCCGGAGCCCGGCACGGAACGCCTCCTGATACAGGCAAAAGCGACCGGATGGAGGAGTGCTAGCTCGGTCGGAGGAGCCGGAAAGCTCCAGGTCATACTCTGGAGGAACTCCGTACTGAACCCTTATCAGCAGGAGTTCATCCGGAGTCAAGGAGCAGGGAATGGCACCCGGTGCAAAAATCGGGCGAGGCCCCGCCCCAGGTACGGATTCATCTACAGAACGGGGGACCTGGGGGGTTGAGGCGGAAGAACTCCCGGAACCGTCGGAAGCGAAAGTACTGGAAGACATTTCGAATACCTTCAAATGAAGATCCTGATGATCCCGAAGAAAATGGACAGGACAAAGGGTGAGAGATCACAGGAGGCTGACTCAGAGAAATACAAAAAAAAAAATGGCAAAGAAAGGCCCCCTAAGTGGCGGGAAGAAAGATGAAGGTTCTGGGACTAACCTAGATCGCTCTGAGGGATGCAGAGGGGCGAGGACAGGGACAACTCGAAGGACGCCTATGGCCCAAGAAGACGCCAAGAGAAACAGGGCTCTCGAAGAAAGGGCAGATACCGCTAGAATTCTGAAGTGGAATAGGGCCCCTAAAGGCGGAAGGACGGGTTTAAATAGACCCTGGGATCCAGTGCCATAATGATCGCGAATCCCCCCAGACCGGCCGCACTCGACACGTGTCCCACTCGCCACGGTAGGCGGCTAAAAGTGGCTGACGGTTGGCAGGGCCATTATTGCGATGTACCTGGGCCAGTGTACCAGCGGAAATTTTGAAAGGACCTTTCGTATCGCTCCGATTCGAAAAGACTCCAGCACACGCACATTTAATGCCAAAATATCTGGAGGCGATCGTACACAGGATTCAAGGGGACAACTTCGGCTGTGCAAACCTCTCTGTACTTTCTTCATTCAAAATTCAAACTCGAAAGTAGGGAGACTGGTGTTGGGTATAAAATACCCTCAGTCGAAGTTCTCAACGGGATTAACCCTCACGGGCCTCGTCCCCAACTCCGACTGCAGACAGATCCCGTCCGGACTCCTACGGGAGCCGGACTCCGCCCACAACTCGACCGCAAGCAGACTCCGCCCGGACTCCTATGGGAGCCGGGCTCCGTCAACAACTTCAACTGCAAGGAAGACTCCGTCCGGACTCCTACGGGAGTCGGGCTCCGTCGCCAGCCTCAACTGCAAGCAGACTCCGCCCGGACTCCTACGGGAGCCGGGCTCCGTCGCCAACTTCGACCATTGGTGAGCTTCGTTCGGACTTCGCCCCTGACATTAATTGCAGGAAGACTCTGCCCGGATCCCTACGGGAGCCGGGCCTCATCCCAGACTCCGACTGCAGACAGACCTCGTCCGGACTCCTACGGGAGCCGGACTCCGCCCACAACTCCGACCGCAAGCAGACTCCGCCCGAACTCCTACGGGAGCCGGGCTCCGTCACCAACTTCAACTGCAAGGAAGACTCCGCCCGGACTTCTACGGGAGCCGGACTCCATCGCCAGCCTCAACTGCAAGCAGACTCCGCCCGGGCTCCTATGGGAGCCGGGCTCCGTCACCAACTTCAACTGCAAGGAAGACTCCGCCCGAACTCCTACGAGAGCCGGGCTCCGTCGCCAGCCTCAACTGCAAGCAGACTCCGCCCGGACTCCTACGGGAGCCGGGCTCCATCGCCAACTTCGATCGTTGGTGAGCTTCGTCCGAACTTCGCCCCTGACTTTAATTGCAGGAAGACTCCGCCCGGACCCCTACGGGAGCCGGGCCTCGTCCCCGACTCCGGCTGCAGACAGACCTCGTCCGGACTCCTACGGGAGCCGGACTCCACCCACAACTCCGACCGCTAGCAGACTCCGCCCGGACTCCTATGGGAGCCGGGCTCCGTCACCAACTTCAACTGCAAGGAAGACTCCGCCCGAACTCCTACAGGAGTCGGGCTCCATCGCCAGCCTCAACTGCAAGCAGACTCCGCCCGGACTCCTACGGGAGCCGGGCTCCGTCGCCAACTTCGACCGCTGGTGAGCTTCGTCCGGACTTCGCCCCTGACTTTAATTGCAGGAAGACTCCGCCCGGACGCCTACGGGAGCCGGGCCTCGTCCCCGACTCCGACTGCAGACAGACCACATCCGTACTCCTACGAGAGCCGGACTCCGCCCACAACTCCGACCGCAAGCAGACTCCGCCCGGACTCCTACTGGAGCCGGGCTCCGTCGCCAACTTCGACCGCTGGTGAGCTTCGTCCGGACTTCGCCCCTGACTTTAATTACAGGAAGACTCCGCTCGGACCCCTACGAGAGCCGGGCCTCGTCCCCGACTCCGGCTGCAGACAGACCTCGTCCGGACTCCTACGGGAGCCGGACTCCGCCCACAACTCCGACCGCAAGCAGACTCCGTCCGGACTCCTACGGGAGCCGGGCTCCGTCGCCAACTTCGACCGCTGGTAAGCTTCGTCCGGACTTCACCCCTGACTTTAATTGCAGGAAGACTCCGCCCGGACCCCTACGGGAGTCGGGCCTCATCCCCGACTCCGACTGCAGACGGACCTCGTCCGGACTCCTACGAGAGCCGGACTCCGCCCACAACTCCGACCGAAAGCAGACTCCGCCCGGACTCCTACGGGAGTCGGGCTCCGTCCCCAACTTTGACCGTTGGTGAGCTTCGTCCGGACTTCGCCCCTGACTTTAATTACAGGAAGACTCCGTCCGGACCCCTACAGGAGCCGGGCCTCGTCCCCGACTCCAACTGCAGACATACCTCGTCCGGACTCCTATGGGAGCCGGACTCCGTCCATAACTCCGACCGCAAGCAGACTCCGCCCGGACTCCTATGGGAGCCGGGCTCCGTCGCCAACTTCGACCGCTGGTAAGCTTCGTTCAGATTTCGCCCCTGACTTTAATTGCAGGAAGATTCCGCCCGGACCCCTACGGGAGCCGGACCTCGTCTCCGACTACGGCTAAAGGAAGACTTCGTCCGGACTCTTACGGGGGTCAGACCTCGGGCTCCTCTCAAACGGATAGCTAACCACCCCTCTCCGCCAGATGCTCCAACCGAGCTTCAGCCGACAGATCTGCACTCCCTGGCGTGACGCTGCAACGGCCACGATCCTGCTCCACTTCCTGCGATAGATTCCGTACGGCTCCATTACTCCCTGACAGACTGCTATGATGCCCACGATCCTGCTCCACTTTCTGCGATGGATACCGTGCGATTCTTCCATCCTCTGGCAAGTCGCGACAACGGACGCCGCTCCACTCCCTGCGGCAGACTCCACGTGGCGCGCTTCGGTGATAGCCACGGGTCTACTCCACTACTCTTCGTAACAAACTCCGCCTGACCCTGGGCGGCCCACTACCAGATAGTTACAGACATCGCTATCAGTCTGTTGCTCCCTCCGCCTATAAAAAGGGGGACCCCAGATACGTTATTCTCTAAGCTCTCATCTTTACCTAAAAACTCTGCTAAAATTTTCGTTCGAGCACTCCATTCTTGTTGAGGCAGAGAACTGACTTGAGCGTCGGAGGGTCTTGCCGGAGCAACCCCACCTCCGGTTGAGACTTCTTTTGTAGGTCCCGCGGCGACCGCGACTCCCTCGACTCTAGCTTCTCCGGCGCAGGCGAATTTTTGCACCAACAAGTATGATGAATGAAAGTCCAATAATGATTTAGTTATGTCTTGATTGTTCAACTCGATGGAGTTTGATGTTAGAAATGACCTCTTATGTTGGGAATAGTGTCCCAAAGCCAATCGTCAGCCTGTTGACGGTTGTGCTCCTTTTGTATTAGTATATGAATTATAAATAAATAAAAGTTATTTTGGTATTTTTTTATCACAAATATTTCATCTTCTAATGAACTCCTGTGTTGTGGTGAAGTCCTTAAGGCTATTTAGACTCGACAAAGGAGGATTTGTCGCTTAGTCCTTAAACATGTTCGCGACCAAATGATACGTTGTTACCAAGGACGACAACGTTTATCGAGCATAGGTCATTGTGTGCCATATGGGTTGGTTGTCCTCATAACCAAAGAGTGTGGAGACACTGGTATGGCATACAGGTGAGATATAATGGTACATCTGCATTAAACGTGACCAACTCCGGAGCTATTTCTGCTGTCAAGATTTGCTCCGATGGGATATGGGTATAAATGTCCCTCCGACCTGAGACCGCCACGGTGACTTGCAAGCAACTCACTGCACTTAGGCACTGGACTACCTGAATTTCTAATTCAGTGACGGAAGGTTGCTGGGTGTAGTCAAGTACTTGACTTGTCGGTGCGTGTGTCAAGATGGGATTGACCACTCCAGTTTAGGAGCTGTGTACAGTCGTGTTTCAATTTAGCAAAACCTTGGCCAGGGTAGTCCTAGTGAGGAGTCACAGGACTAATTGAGTTGAGCACGATTCGGATGATATCATCAGGGATGACAGTTTAACCCTTAGTCGTCCTAAATATAGGGGTCAAAAGGGATGAATTATATGGTAACCATATTCACGTAGGTTCTGAATGTTGCGATTGTGATTATTCGACCTATCCGATCATCGGGTACCATTGCTAGATGGTCACTTCGATTAGTACAGAAATTGATTCCTGTGCTACCGGCTTAGGTTCGAACCTGCGGGGTCACACACATTAGAGGTTCCTTTCTGATCTGATGGCTGATTATGAGTCTTATCTATCTGGGACTCTATGATTGAGAATTAGGATTCTCTAATCATGAGTTCCACACATTTTGGGTACCAGGGTCAAAATTTTGAATTTCAAATTTTGAATTTGAAATTTGAACTCTTTGATCAGGGTTTCATATCGATGGTCTCTGATGCCTGATTTCCATCGGATTTGGACTCAATATTTATGAGAGGTTTAATTAGTGATTTAATCACTAATTAACTCAATTTGATTGAGTAATTATTTTTGGATCAAGTCCAATTGAATTGGATTCAGTTTGGATTGACCCGATTAGGTTAAATGTTGACCTAATCGCTAAGGTGGTTTAGTCCCTGATTTGATCAGGGGTTAGGTTTAGTTAATTTTTGATTTGATTAAAATTTTATTGAGCCTAATTAAGCCTAATTATGTTGGATTTAATCTGGTCTAATTGTGCTTAACCTATTTTAAACTAGGTTGGCTCAATTTGAATCAAACCACCTTGTTTTAAATTCCCTGCGACACCCAACTTCCTTGCACCCATTTGAATTCACGAGAAGAAACTTCTCGTAAAATTTTTCTCATACAAAACTCTTCCCCACGCCCTCATTTGTGCGCCATATGGATGGATAAAATAATTAGTTAGCCATTCAAATTCAAAGCATGTTTGAATTTGAATGGATAACTTATCACTTGCCCTTTCATCCTTATCCATTTTGTGTGCCACATTACTTACACGAGAAAAGGTTTCTCATGAAACATTTTCCACACACAAAGAGCCACGCCCCTTCTCTTCTCACGCCCAAAAGGATAGGGATAAGTTGGTTTTCGTTTGAATTCAAATTTGATTTGAATTCAAATGTGTAACCTCTTGTCTTTATCCTCTCACGCGGATAAGACACGTTCGACGTTGTTTTAAAAAGAGGAGAAAGGTGGGACGTGAGTAAAAATTTTTGGAGAGAAACTTTGGGGCGTGAGGAAGGCTTCTACGCAAGGTGAAGGTCCAAAACCTTCCGAGAGAAAAAGAAAGAAAAGAGAGAAAATTGGGCGCAGGGTTTTTGGTGTGTACCCTAGGGTTTCTACCTAGGGTTCGGGAAGTGAGATTGGTGTGCCACGAGTGTCGTGAGTCCACCAAATTTTAGGAAGAGATCCATCAGCCTCTCAAACAACTATGCAGATGATCCAAAGCATCCAAGAAGTCGGTACACATCGATCGAAGGAGTTCGATCAACATCTGTCATCAAAAGGGTGAAATCACGAACTAGCATTCGTGAGGAGCTGATCAGACGGGAGCTTCGTGCGGATGATCCACAGAGATCAAATATTTATGTGACTGTGATGTGACGATCAGAGCCCTCCGACGGTGATCAGATTGTGGTGATCGACTACCCGCAAAAGGTGATGTGTTCTGAACACAGTACTGTAAAACGTTTACTGATTCAAATTTGAATTTCAAATTTAAATGCATGCTGTTGTATCATATTTAGATCCTAGTATAGAGTTAATTAGTATTGATTAATGAGATTAATTAATAATTCTACTGTAAAATAGTAATTTAAAAAAAATTTAAAATTACCATTTTGCCCCTGCACTAAATTTTCGCTTCAAATGGTATCAGAGTATGGTTCTAGAATATGATATACATATGCATGCGTAGATTAAGGTGTAATCTATAAGTTTAAATTTGAAATTCAAAATTTAAAATTTAAAATTCAAAAAGATTTGAAATTTGAAATTTGAAATTTAAAATTTGTTAGAAGTTTCAAATTTGAAATTCAAAATTTAAAATTTGAAATTTGGTTGAAATCTTAAATTTGAAATTTGAAATTTGAAATTCGAAATTTGAAATTTGAAATTCAAAATTCAAAATTTGAAATTTAAAATTCAAAATTCAAAATTCAAAATTTGAAATTTGAAATTTGGTTGAAATCTCAAATTTGAAATTTGAAATTTGAAATTCGAAATTTGAAATTTGAAATTCAAAATTTAAAATTTAAAATTCAAAGATTGAAAATTTGAAATTTGGTTGAAATCTCAAATTTGAAATTTAAAATTTGAAATTTGAAATTTAAAATTCAAAATTTAAATTTTAAAATTGGTATATTTAGATATACTTGATCCAAGTAGCAAGTAATCTAATTGGGTTGGTTGCCATGGCCATCCGGTCATAGGAGAAAAGTAGGGTTTAAAGGCCCTCTCTTCCCATTCGATGGGATCTCCTATGGCGGTAGGGGTGCCGATGCAATTATATCCCATGCCGATGAAGCAGCGAAAGGACTTAATTGAGAAATTTATCATGAATGTGTTAGATTAGATCTAAAAAAAAATTTATGATTTATTTTGAGTTATTTTCTGTTATGAAATGAGCAATAGAATTGCTGTTTATGAAATGTGCTGACCCGTTTGTGAAATGAGTTAACATATTTGGTGAACAGAAAATAAAATCTTTCAAATTTAAAAATTATTTTCGAAATACTAAACCCTGACCCATCAGCCCAAGTACTTAATTAAAAGAATTAAGTATTGTCTAGTAGGTCTAGAATTGTGAATTAAGATCTAAGACAATTGCATAAACTTGTGGGTCAATGGGTTAGATGAATTAGGTCCATAATTGGGTTAGACCTAAGGTTAGTTTAAAAAATGGACTAAATGGAGTAATTGGTCAAATCTAATCAAAAGTTGAATTAGATTAGGTCAAGGATACTCTAGACTCAACTTCAATAGTCGTAGTTGAATGGGTCCATGTCTTTAACTAGACCAAGATGGACTTAATTCATGGCTACGCGGTGGAGCCCTATTTACTAAGTTGATCAAAATTAAAACTAATGAACCGGTCGGTGTCTAAGGTAAGTTCGGCAGTTTTGACCAGTGGTTCTTAAGCGGGAGCTACTCGCATTGATTCGATCATTGACGAGTTAATGGCAAATCCCCACCACTGATCTCACTTACCTGACCAATCTGGTAAGTTAGATTTTGATTAGATCACTTGGTGATTAGAGCTCACCCATGTCATTAGGTAAATCAGTGTGACTGATTTAGGTGCTCCTAATGCCAGTTTTAATTAAATCTTTTTTTAATCTGATTTGGTGAAGTCAGTGGGAGGATTGAAATTGGCTGGATGATTTCTTCTCTACTATTCTTTAATAAAATCTTCAAAATTATTAGGTTCCTAAAATGATTAAGTTATAATGATAACTAAGTCATAGCCTCCATTAAGTGAGTGATAATGAGTCCATTAGTTCAATGATCATTGGAGGCCCAAAGGCCTGGTGCTCATTGGCTAATAGAATTATTATTCATAATATGATAATTTGATTGAGTCTTTCTGATGGTGGTTAGGTTGGCCGGCCAAAGTCGGGCCTGATTATTTATTGGTCCGATTCACTAAATTAAGTCATGTTAATGGTTGGACCTAACCAGATCCTTTCAGTGGAGGCCAAAGCCTACTGATTAGGTTCTCGGGCAAAATCAATTACTAGAAGTTGTTTAGAGAAACAACTGGTTAAGAACCTACCCATAGATGCACATGGGTTGACCAACCAAAGTTGGGATCGTGTGTAGTCTGTGTGGATTCTAGTACCCATTAAGGAATTAAAGTAATTCCTCGAATTGGAGGATGAGGCTACCAGTTCGTAAAAATATTGGAAAAAACTTTAGACTAAAATCCAAGTCTTTAGTATTAATTTATGTACTAATAGAGGTCTCGTTTTCCTTTAAGCAGCTATGGCCACTACCCTGTCGCTCCGATCATTATTAGATAATGACAAGCTCATGGGACCCAATTTCGATAACTGGTATCGAAAATTTAAAATCATCTTTGAGCATGAGCGGATCCTTTATGTAGTAACGGATCTAGCACCTGAGGAGCCAGCTCCAAACGCTAGTAAGGCGATCCGAGACACTTACTTGAAGTGGCTCAATGACCGCACCACCGTTCGATGTATTATGCTGGCAGCAATGAATGACGAGTTCAGTCGAAGGTTTGAGAACGCCCAGCCACAGGAGATGCTTCAAATGTTGAACGACTCCTTTGGCACGCCTGACGACGTTGAAAGGCACAAAACTAGTTGTGCCATTTTCAATGCTCGGATGAGGGATGGGGCCTCAGTCACTGATCATGTACTGTACATGATCGAGATGATTGAGCGCCTAAGCAAATTGGGCTTTCCTCTGCACGAGCAGCTCGGTAAGGATGCGATCCTTAATTCCTTGCCCAAGTCCTTCCTCCCATTCCTTACTCATTTTCGAATGACAAAGCCTGCAGTAAACTACCATGGATTGTTGGGGTTGCTGCAGAACTTTGAGAAGGATCACCAACTCCATAAGGAGTCGATGAATGTAGTGGGAGGGTCTTCTTCTCGTCGTCAACCCTTTGGGAAGGGGAAGAAGAACAAGAAGAAGAAAAATAAGAAGGTGCAATCTCATGCTGGGACAGTAGCACGGGGTCAGACCAAGAAGCGCAAGCACGACCAGAGCCAGGCGGAGTGCTTCTTTTGCAAGAAGCACGAGCATTGGAAGAGGAACTGTCCTCAATACATTGCCTCCCTGGACCCGAACAGGCCAAAGAAGAAGCAAGGTAATTATATGATAACTCCTTGCAACTTTTCGATTTGTGATACTACTGCCTGGGTATTGGATACCGGAAGCCCTTATCATATTTGTAATTCGATGCAGGGTCCGCAGGTCAGTAGGAGATTTGATGAAGGCGAGAGGTTCCTGAATGTTGGAGATGGAAGCAAAGTTCCAGTTCTAGCTTTAGGAATCATGAGTCTTGTAATCAATTCTTGTAATATAATTCTGAGTGAATGTCACTATTGTCCAAGTTTTTTTATTAAATATTATTTCTGTAGGCCTTTTGGTCATGTACGGTTATGATTTTTTAATAAAACAAAATATTTGCAATATCATTTTGAATGGTGTTACAATATTTGTTGGACAATTAAATAATAAAATTTACTTACTATCACAGCCTGTTAATGTGGTTCAAAAATTCGATAAATGCTCTAGAATAGATAATGTGTCAGAAGTCTACCTTTGGCACTGTAGGCTAGGTCATATCAATAAGAACAGGATAAACAGGTTGGCTCAAAAAGGAATTCTTGAAGTTAGTGATTGTGAATCACTTCCAACCTGTGAGTCCTGTCTTCTTGGGAAGATGACCAAGTCACCTTTTACTGGAAAAGGTGAGCGAGCCAGTGAACTCTTAGGTCTGGTACATTCTGATGTATGTGGACCCATGAGCTCAAGTGCAAGAGATGGATTTTTTTACTTCATAACCTTCACAGACGACCTATCTAGGTATGGGTATGTCTATTTAATGAAGCATAAGTCGGAATCATTTGAAATGTTCAAACTATTCCGAAATGAGGTAGAAAAATAAACTGAAAAGTGTATTAAAACTCTTCGATCTGATCGAGGAGGTGAATACCTTTCCAATGAGTTTCTGACGTATCTAGGGGAGAATGGGATTCTCTCTCAGTGGACTCCTCCTGGAACACCACAGCATAATGGTGTGTCTGAAAGGAGGAATCGGACCCAGTTAGACATGGTTCGATCCATGATGGGGTTTGCTGGTCTGTCGATCTCCCTCTGGGGATATGTGCTCGAATCGGCTTGTTACCTTCTAAATAGAGTTTCGAGTAAGTCTGTAGCCAAAATGCCATATGAGATATGGATAGGACGTAAGCCAGTACTCTCGCACCTTAGGATTTGGGGGTGTCCGGCTTATGTTAAACGTTTAATTACAGACAAGCTTGGACCTAGGTCTGACAAGTGTAATTTTATAGGGTACCCAAAAGAGACCAAAGGGTATTATTTCTACCTTGCTGATGAGCAAAAGGTGTTTGTCAGCCTTAAGGCAATCTTTTTAGAAAAAGAGTTCCTTAGTGAAGGAACTGTTGCCTCTAAAGTCGAACTTGACGAAGTTCGACAGGTGGAAAAATCGACACATATTACTGAACCTGAACCGGATTTGATTAGATCAGATTCGGAGCCCATTGATTATGCACCCTTAAGGCGGTCTGGTAGAGTACCACATCAACCGGACAGATACTATGATTTCTTGGTCCGGGATGGTGATCTTGTCGAACTTGATGAAAATGATGAGGATCCGATCACCTACATGGATGCAATGCAGAGACCTGACTTTGAGAAATGGCTAGAGGCCATGAAATCCAAAATGGAGTCCATGAAGGTCAACGATGTGTGGACATTGGTTGACCCACCCGAAGGAGTAAAATCCATAGGGTGTAAGTGGGTCTTCAAAAAGAAGAGGGGCGCAGACGGAAAGGTGGAGACCTATAAAGCCCGTCTGGTTGCCAAGGGATATCGTCAACGTTATGGTATAGACTATGACGAGACGTTTTCTCCTATGGCAATGCTCAAATCCATTCGGATCATGCTTGCGATAGCTGCCCATCTGGACTATGAAATCTGGCAGATGGATGTGAAGACAGCTTTCCTAAACGGAGAGCTGGACGAAGAGGTGTATATAATATAACTTGAAGGGTTCACATCCACAGATGAGTCTAAGGTGTGCAAGCTACAGAGGTCCATTTATGGACTTAAGCAGGCATCTCGGAGTTGGAACATACATTTTGATAGGACGATCAAAACGTATGGCTTCGTTAAGAACGAAGAAGAGCCCTGTATTTATAAGTGGGCTAATGGTCCAGTAGTAGTATTTCTTGTATTGTATGTGGATGACATTCTCTTAATCGAGAATGATGTTCCTGCATTACAGGGAATAAAGATTTGGCTATCGTCACAGTTCTCCATGAAGGATCTGGGAGAAGCTTCCTACATCCTAGGGATGAGGATCTATAAGGATAGATCCAAAACGTTGCTTGGCTTATCCCAGTCCACGTACATTGATACTATGCTGAAAAGGTTCAGCATGAAAAATTCCAAGAAAGGTATCTACCGATAGGCCATGGAATTTCTCTCTCGAAGAGGGATTGTCCGACAACACCTCAAGAGAGAGAGCGTATGGGTAGGATTCCATATGCTTCGACAGTGGGATCTATCATGTACGCCATGACATGTACATGACCAGATGTGGCATACTCACTAGGGGTAGTGAGTAGATACCAATCTGATCCAGGAGAGAATCACTGGAAGGTTGTTAAAACCATCCTGAAGTATTTAAGAAATACTAAGGACCAGTGGCTTATATATGGTGAATCGGACTTGAGACTTATAGGGTTTACAGACTCTAGTTTCCAGTCTGATCGCGATGATAGCAAGAGTGTGTCAGGATTTATTTTTACCCTTAATGGTGGGGCTGTCTACTGGAAGAGTTCCAAGCAGCACACTGTGGCTGATTCAGTATGCGAGGCGGAGTATATTGCTGCATCAGATGCTGCCAAAGAAGCGATGTGGCTGAGGAAATTCATCACCAAGCTTGGAGTAGCACCCTCCCTTGTTGGTCGTGTTCTGCTCTACTGCGACAGCTCTGGAGCCATTGCTCAGGCGAAGGAACCAAAGGCACACCAGCGGACGAAGCATATTCTGCGCCGCTACCATCTCATCCGGAAGATCGTGGATCAAGGTGACGTCGACCTTCAGAAGATCGATGGGAAGGAGAACCTGGCCGACCCATTCACTAAAGCCATTGCGGTGAAGGAGTTCAACGACTACAAGTCGAAGATGGGTATTAGATACTGCACCGATAGGCTTTAGGCCAAGTGGGAGATTGTTGGGAATAGTGTCCCAAAGCCAATCGTCAGTCTGTTGATGGTTGTGCTCCTTTTGTATTAGTACATGAATTATAAATAAATAAAAATTATTTTGGTATTTTTTTATCACAAATGTTTCATCTTCTAATGAACTCCTGTGTTGTGGTGAAGTCCTTAGGACTATTTAGACTCGACAAAGGAGGATTTGTCGCTTAGTCCTTAAACATGTTGCGATCAAATGATACATTGTTACCAAAGACGACAACGTTTATCGAGCATAGGTCATTGTGTGCCATATGGGTTGGTGGTCCTCATAACCAAAGAGTGTGGAGACACTGGTATGGCATACAGGTGAGATGTAATGGTACATCTGCACTGAACGTGACCAACTCTGAAGCTATTTCTGCTGTCAAGATTTGCTCCGATGGGATATGGGTATAAATGTCCCTCCGACCTGAGACCGCCACGGTGACTTGCAAGCAACTCACTGCACTTAGGCACTGGACTACCTGAATTTCTAATTCAGTGACGGAAGATTGCTGGGTGTAGTCAAGTACTTGACTTGTCGATGCGTGTGTCAAGATGGGATTGACCACTCTAGTTTAGGAGCTGTGTACAGTCGTATTTCAATTTAGCAAAACTTTGGTCAGGGTAGTCCTAGTGAGGAGTCACAGGACTAATTGAGTTGAGTACGATTCGGATGATATCATCAGGGTTGACAGTTTAACCCTGAGTCGTCCTAAATATAGGAGTCAAAAGGGATGAATTATACGGTAACCATATTCACGTAGGTTCTGAATGTTGCGATTGTGATTATTCAACCTATCCGATCGTCGGGTACCATTGCTAGATGGTCACTTCGATTAGTACAGAAATTGGTTCCTGTGCTACCGGCTTAGGTTCGAACCTGCGGGGTCACACACATTAGAGGTTCCTTTCTGATCTGATGGCTGATTATGAGTCTTATCTATCTGAGACTCTATGATTGAGAATTAGGATTCTCTAATCATGAGTTCCACACATTTTGGGTACCGGGGTCAAAATTTTGAATTTCAAATTTTGAATTTGAAATTTGAACTCTTTGATCAGGGTTTCATATCGATGGTCTCTGATGCCTGATTGCCCATCGGATTTGGACTCAATATTTATGAGAGATTTAATTAGTAATTTAATCACTAATTAACTCAATTTGATTGAGTAATTATTTTTAGATCAAGTCCAATTGAATTGGATTCAGTTTGGATTGACCCGATTAAGTTAAATGTTGACCTAATCGCTAAGGTGGTTTAGTCCCTGATTTGATCAGGGGTTAGGTTTAGTTAATTCCTGATTTGATTAAGATTTTATTGAGCCTAATTAAGCCTAATTATGTTGGGTTTAATCTGGTCTAATTATGCTTAACCTATTTTAAACTAGGTTGGCTCAATTTGAATCAAACCACCTTGTTTTAAAATTCCCTACGACACCCAACTTCCTTGCACCCATTTGAATTCACGAGAAGAAACTTCTCATGAAATTTTTCTCACGCAAAACCCTTCCCCATGCCCTCATTTATGCGCCATATGGATGGATAAAATAATTAGTTAGCCATTCGAATTCAAAGCATGTTTGAATTTGAATGGATAACTTATCACTTGCCTTCATCCTTATCCATTTTGTGCGCCACATTACTTACACGAGAAAAGATCTCTCATGAAACATTTTCCACGCAAAAGAGCCACGCCCCTTCTCTTCTCATGCCCAAAAGGATAGGGATAAGTTGGTTTTCATTTGAATTCAAATTTGATTTGAATTTAAATGTGTAACCTCTTGTCTTTATCCTCTCACGCGGATAAGACACGTTCGACGTTGTTTTAAAAAGAGGAGAAAGGTGGGACGTGCGTAGAAAAATTAGGAGAGAAACTTTGGGGCGTGCAGG